>NC_084535.1:13176865-13306865 GCF_024500275.1 Phycodurus eques
ATGCCAACACAATTTATTTGGCAGCTATAAATATGAAATCTCATTAGGGGTGCTCTTCCCCTAATTTGAGCATGAGAGGAAGTGAGTGAGTGCGCTTATAAAACCACGTGCAGGAGGATAATTAGGGCAGACCGAGAAGGGGAAAAAGAGTGAATTTGCTTCGTCAAGAGCTGCCAATCTCATCTGGGATTAACACTCCTCTGGCACCGTGCAGCCAGCACAAACCAACTAACTAACTAATGCCAATAACAATAGCACATTTTCTCTATACCATTCCATGTGTGCATAAACTAAAAAGGTTCAATCTTGTCAATTGTCCACTTTCCTAAAAAGATTTACTGCCGAAACTTTGTTATAGAGAACAACAGTGGAAACTCTGGAACCGCTGCTTGTGTTTCAAAAAAAATTTTAATCATAGGAAATAATAAAATTCAAAGAAACACCAAAACACAGTTGTTAAGTTAAGCCACTGTGTTAAGCCAAAGTCTCACAAACTACGCTGAGGTTTTGCAGTGATGCAATACAGGATGGTGGCTTGACCACTATAAAGTTTGGCGCAAATTTGGAATTGTATTGTCATGTTTGTAGTAGTGAAGATTGTACCTTATTCGCTGTCTGTAACAGTCCACATCCCCGTCATCTTTGCATTTCTTTCCTTTACTCTTGGCGTCATTCTCTTCATCTGAACTTTCATCAGAATACTCATCAACACTCTTCTGTTTCTTGACTGGCCTCCTGCCCTTTGCTTCATTCTTCCTCTTGAACGCTTTCAACTCGTACTCATCATTGTCACCTTCTTCCCCAAAGCCTTCTTCTATGGCATCTCGTTCCTCTTGGTCAGGATCAAAGCATTCGTCGCTCGGCAGGTACTCAGAGCCGTCGCTGTCGACCTCGTCGCCTTCAATTTGAGGTGTTCTCTTTGGTTTTGGTGCTCGTGGCTCAATCTTTGGTCTCGCCTTGGGATGAGCCTTCAGAGCAGTTATCTGGAGCTTTTGCATGCGCCTACGCATTTTCTTATCCTTCGGAGAGGATTCAGTTCCTTTGGATCCTGGCCCATGAGTACCAGAGCTCCTCTTTTTCTTCACAAGAGTCCTCTTCTTCCTTTCGGTCGCCAGCTTGGCCTGGTCAGCCAGGTACTGGTCAAATGCAGAGTTCTCGGCCAGCATCAGTTTGCGAGGTTCCTTCTTCACCTCCTCCTGTGGGATTCGCGTACCAAAAGGTGTCATGTGACCTGTCCGAATCAGCGCCTCCCACTCGGTCTCCTGGGCTGGCATGAGCATGCTGCCCAGCGTGGAAGGCCCAGGCTCTGGTACAAAACAAACAAGTATTGGCCAGGATTAGAATTAGCCAGATAATGGTGTGTTGCACAAAAACAAGGAAGTCGGACATTTTGGTGCATTGGAGGGTCACATGAATTTGGACTTTTTAATAGAACATAATGTTAATTCTTATTGAACTTGTCCCCGGTGCCCACAACAAAGCTTTTTTTTTGCTTCCGTTCATGAATTTAGTTCAAACTTAGATTTTCAGTAAACAGCATTTGTAGACGTGCCGTTACCTGCGTCTTCGGCATCCTCTGGCAAAAGCTCATCTTCAAACCTTTGGGTAACTTCGCCTCCCAAAATAGCCTGAAGCCGCTTCTGTTTGGCTTGAACCTTTTTGAATTGCTTCTCCTGAATCACACACACAAAACCCTTTTCAGCATTACAGTCACTGTAAGATTGATTCAAAAATATAAGTTACACAAGCTTACCTTATTTTCTTTCTGCCTTTGGACAGATTCAATCTTCCTGCTGATGTCTTTACTCGATGATGCATAAGGGGATAGCTGCTCAATGATCTTATTGATATGCTTCAGAGATAACGTCACAGACCTAAAAGTCATATGGAAATTGAAATAGAACTATTATAATCATAACAGGAATTAATTATAGTTCACAGTAATATTGGAATGTACCTAAAATTACACCTCACCTTCTGCAAACTTCAGTCTGATGATACAATATGCTTCATCAAACAATCAGAAAGCTACTAATTATTAACAACACATTTATTATTATGGTTGTAATTTGCAGCGGTGTATAGTATAATATAAGAGGTGTGTCAAATAATGTGATTACCTTACTAAGCTACATGTGGGGGTAAAGTACTAGAAACACCATTAAGTACATTTTTACATCACTGTAAAAGATTATGGCGGGGTGCCTAAGAAGTGTACACATAACTGGGCCAAAGGAACCCTTCTTCAATTTTTCTGTATATGTTGTGACAGAATGCCTGACTCAGAGGCACGGGTGGGCAACCTTTCTTCTATCAGGGGCCAAAAACTAAGGCAATTTATTGGGTTAGTTTTTTGTTGTTGTTTTCTTCGCTTTTTTTTTTTGTCTTTTTAGAATTGCATAGGAGATTAGATCAAATGCTCTCATGGGCTGTATATGGCATTACGCAGGGTACATCGGCACAAATTTGAGCATCCACCTGGTGGTGTGAGTGTTTGTCTCACAATTTATTCACCACAACAAAAATAACAAGGAAAAGAGTTTGCAACTGCAGATAAGCCAAATGTTAGCATCACTTCTTTCATTCTTCTTCAACTACTATTACTCTTTTTTTTGGTTCTATTTTATTTCATATATTAAAATTGGCTGTGTGTGCGTTTGCGTGGCTTTGCCCACACCTGCTCTGGGAGTTTTTGTTACCTGACGTCATCCAGCACCATCTCGTACTCCTTCTTGGCCTCGGCTTTGGCAGCACCCTGACTGGCCTCCCGGATGGCCTCGTCTACCTGCCGCATGACGCCTCGCTCCAGGACATCCTGGTCATAGACGGCCACGCCGAGACCCAGCAACTCGACAGCCCCAGAACTGGCCGACGCCGCTTGGATGCGCTGGCGGTCGATGTGCACCAAAGCTCCGGCCCTCTTACCGCCTGAACACAAACAGGAGATGACAATGTGAAACATGATTAATTATTTTACTAAAGGTGCCAAGCAAAATTACTCAGCTAGCTTTCTTTTAGTTCTCACCACAATTGCCATCCCCAGCCTCGTTGACAGCTGTACAGGGAGACGCAGCCTCAGGGCCCTGAGAAAAAAGTGCTGAGCCTCCATTCTCCTCTGAACCTGTCCTAGTGAGAGCAGCACTGGCCGGCCCAGACAGGGAGGAGGGGGCCTGGTCCTCTAATCCATCTACTGGCATGGTGACTTGCTGCAACAAAATAGGACAGACAAGCCCGTTGCCATCTTTTAATGAGGTTCTGAAAACGCACCTAATATTATTACCAGAATATTGTGATATTGGACAGCAAGTCAAGCAGATCCACTTTTAGCTAGCTTTCGGGTACCTGGCCACGTATGCGATGGACTTTGATGTGTGAATTAACATGTACATCACGAAGCGCGGCGATTTGTTTCGAATAAACCCCTTCTCATGTAAGACAGCTATTTCATCAAAACTGCCAGTGTAGTATGTGTCTCACGGCAGTTGATTGTTTACATGGGCTAGGCTAGCCTGCTAAGCTCATTCTTAACTGTCCAGGCGAGCAGTTGAGAACGACTGACGACTCATACACCGCAGAACAGACTAACTCGCGATGATAGGAGGGCACATATGTCGTGTGTCTGGAAGAGAAAGACCATACTTACGAAACGTGCAGTTACACAGTATCAGCGACCTGCCAAAAGCATCTTCCGGAGCCGAAGATTGCCGGGTGAGTCTTTGACTTGGACGACAGAGCCCTCTGGTGGTGTTGTGGATTCACTTTCTTTTTTTGTCCGACAGATGACGCCATACAGCCATTTTCTATTTCGGTTATTAGTTGACTGACAAGAGCAGAAGAGTGGAGGGGTCCTCCACGACAAGCGAAACAGAATATTGTGACAGGATTAGACATCGTGGATATTTATTGGCACCGCGGTGCCTGGGTCTGCCCCCTCCTTTGTGACGTCAATCGACTCCTTTGTGACGTCAGGGTGGCCTGTTATGTAAATGACCTGTCGCAGGGCAGAAGTGCAAAACGGCTTGCACACAGACAGGATTTGCAGAAATGAGCCGATAACAAATTATTTGCGTGATTGTTTAAGTTCACACTTGATGGGTGGGCAGGCACTCCGGAAAGCCAATTATTTCTATACAAGCAATTAAAAAGTCAATTTTCCATATTTCCCCACAAAAAGGCAGTGAACTACAGTATTTATACGGGCAATAAAGAGTGTGTGTCTTTGCTATAAAATATTAGATTATACATTCGAGCAAATATGAATGAAAACGACATTTCTGTCTGTTTAGTAATGGGAAGCGTTTGAAAAGACAACACTTCAATGTTGATATAAATGTGCATGTTTCCAAGTAGTTGTGCTCCTCAGAGGAAGTTTGTTTCCAATGTCTTGCAATAATAAATTGCGGTCTTAATTAAAACATTTTCTGGGCTTTGCATGGGGGGTTGGAGAATGGAAAATAAATCTTTATATCAATCTATAGGGATGAAAAATATTGCAGGTTTCCAAACATGTTATAAAGACACTGAACATGCTAAATAAAGCAAAAAATAATTATTTGTATAAGTTTTTGTTTTATCACAGTAAGCTCTTCAGTGTGTTGAGTTCAGACCTTGTTTTGATTTTAGGTCATTGTTTTTACAAAGCCACCCACACAGGAGTCAGAATGGGTCATAATAAACGTCTGATGAATTACTCATGTTGTGAAAAAAAGTGATACATGCTCACTATGTTGTGACTGTAAGGTCGAGATGCGGTGGGGAATGTAAACTTATCATCTGTTTTGCCCTCCATCTTTTGTGTAAATTCAGCCTTTTTAAACCAAGGGATGGAGATATTTTGTACCGCGGCTACCTTATAGACCTTTGCATAGAAAACACATGAGAGGAGAGTGTAAGTGCTTGGACATTTTCAGACATCTCCAGAGTCAATTCAAAATCTTGCTTCTGGACCATCAGTTTTTTCCCAAAGCAGTACTTGTATTTTCTTGGCATGCTGTTTGACTTATGGTCTTGTTGAAATGTGAGCCAATTCCCCAGTCCGAGATATAAATTATATTATGAGCACTAAAGGTTCTCACTCAGGATTGTCTGTAGCAGCAGAATAACGTGCTGAATTACTACGTAGTGCAAATGGCCATGTAATGTTTTGCTTGATCAATTCCACTGTAATCAGTAGCTGTGCTGGAGCTCTACAACCCCCTTCTCGTTTGTTTTGGGATGGTGTTTGTCACCTTTTTAGTGATCCTGTACTCTATTGCACACATGGAACTTTCCTTCCAGGCCAACACTTCACTTCTCCTTTCTGCACAGACTTGATCAACATGATGCCCACATGTTTGGCTATAGGTTTATGGCAAATCGTTAAAGCTTTATTTTCAAAAAAAATAAATAAATCTAAAGGTTCTCAAGAAATCTTATGACAAAGATGTAGCTGGCGGTACAGTGTTGAATGAATGACCTCCATCTGGCAAAGTTCTGCACTGAATTATATTCATTTGTTGATATTTGAATGTAGACGCTTTTGGTGCCCAACATTCTATTCTCAGTAGGCTCCGATGCACAAGATATATTTTAAGCAATTTTGTGCAGTGTGTAGGACTTCATACCGTATGTGCAGTAATAATGAGACGATATGACAATGGAAAATCACAATTATAGTGACCAAAACGATCACAGGTGCTAATACAAATGTAAACAAACAATACAGCTACAGTACATGCAGCTGTAGTATTTAAAAAAGTTTTATTCTATAATCAAAAATATATAAAGTCAGCAACCCAATGCACTTTTTTTCCACATTAGAAATTTTAAACAGCAGTAACCAAAATTACTTTTCATAAGTGCAAGATCCCAAAATGTGTCACAACCACATGACATCAATCTCTTCTCTTATTGGTCTTCGGTCATCATTCTTATTGGTCATTGCTGTATGAACTGCATAGGCTACCGAGTGACAAAGCAGTCCAAATAAACAAAAAAAATGGGCCAAAACCAGCATTTTTGTCATGACTATTCATGAAATTGAGGCCCACCTCACACCAAGCAACGTGGCCAAACACGACTGAAGTGGACAATCGGGGAAACAAAAATACAGTAGTTGGTGACTCACACTTGCACACTGAGTGATTGAGCGCTGCACATCTACCAGCACCCTGCAATGGATAAACTGTGACCCTCCATCGGGTTTTGAGGCTCCACCTGCACTATACTTCATTATATTATTTTTTTATTAAATCGCAAAATCCCAAACTGTTTGACTGTCCAAAAAGTCTTGGTATGCAGAAGCATTCAGAGTTCCTTTCACTGGAGTTTAAGGGCTAATATTTTGGACATTTCCAACTTTGTGGGAACAGTTTGGAGATGGTCCCTTCCTGTACCAAAATTACCATGCATCAGTGCACAAATCAAGGTTAATAAAGACACCGATGAGAGAGTTTGATGTGGATGAAATTGACTGGCCTGCACAATCCAAACCTCAACCCTATAGAACACTTTTGGATGAATTAGCGGATACTGAGAGTCAGGCCGTCTCGTCCAACATTAGCATGTAACCTCACAAATGCGCTTCTGGAAAAATTGTCATAAATTCCCATAAACACACTCCTAAACCTTGTGGAAACCCTTCCTAGAAGAGTTTAAGATGTTATAACTGCAGAGGGTGGACTTAGGTCATACTAAACTTTATGGATTAAGAATGGGATGTCACTTAAATGTATATCTGAGTCAAGTCAGGTGTGTGCATACTTTTGGCAATATAGTGTATCAACACATAGGGGTAATTTTCATATAATATCATCAATAATGGTAAAGACACCTGTTAAAAAAAATCTGATTAGCAGTTTTTTTTTTTTTATGCCCATACTGAAACAGCCACCCATAAAGTCCCATTTTCAAAAAGTGGTCGATGATTTAAAATTTTGGCATTCATTGTAAAGGCAAACCTTAATGACAGAGAAAATGGTGGTGGCCTATTGAAATACACTTCTTTTTATAATTGTAAAGAGTAAAGACTAAAGTGCATAAATGGTAAAGATATAAGTGGCTTCATAAAAATTGTGTGAGTTGCCTAATTTACATGCGTTGCCCTTTAAACTCTGCGGCTACAAATGCATAAATGATCCTTACTACTCATTAAACCCATTTACACTCTTGTCTTTATGCAATGGTAATAATGATAAAGACATGCAATAGTTGTGACACTTTCACAAATTCATACATATTCATTCATATCTCAGAAATAAAACCATTTATTTTGCTGTCTGCTATTGTGTGAACGCAAAATGGCTGCCTCATCCTGGCACTTGAGCTCACAGAGCCCTGTATTGCAACAACATAATGATGCTCTCTCCAGTGGCATTAATGGTAAGGACAGCTTGAGTGACAAAGAATGAGGGTTTGTAAAAGAACAAAAAAGAAGGAATTTGTGTTAGTTTTCAAGGAAAAGGCATATTAAGCAATAGGAGAAGTATCCGATATATCTATAAATGTAATCAGCATCTTCAGAAAATATGTTGCAAATCATGAAACTTCATTTTGGACACCTAACGGTGAATATATTTTTTCCATTAAAAGTTTGAAAAATATTTACTTTTTTTTTTTGTCTTTAAAACAATTATGACCTTTTTATGGGTAAGAATTGCCAAAAATTCAAATACGCATATCAGTTAAATTAATTGATTTTCAAAAGGAAATTCAGTGGGCCATGTCTTTACCGTTATTCATCAAATTATATAAAAATGACCCATCTATATTTTACACGTTACACCTGTAAGTTGCGACTCGTGAGTGCATGTAACAGCCGAGTTATTGCCATTGCAAAATAAACCCACCAAATTTCACCACTCCAATTAAGTTAAGTACTCACATTTAAATTTGAGTGTGACGCAGCCAGAATGTGGGAAAACATGACAGAATTGGAACATTTACCACTTGCACAGGATGATACTGAGGTTTTGTAATGACCAGGGAAGTTGCTTTGATGGACCCCGCAAAACTGACAGGAGTTGGTGAATTTCCAAACTGTCCGTCTTCATTTTAGTGTGTGAACAAGAGTGCATGTAATGAATCCTGCCCATGTTGGGGGACTGCAGATTTATATGGCATGGGGGGGTAGCGAGCACCTCCCTGAGGGTGTGTGGTGTGTCAGCGCTGCCGTGTTGCGCTTCTCTCCATCCTGACAGTAGAATAACACACGGAGCAAGATTTAAAGACTTTAACACTAACAGGTTTACGTCCTCAGTACTCAGTACTCATTGCTCCTCAGAGAAATGGTTCCAAAATACGCTGGGCGTTTATATGCATTGAAGGCAACACATAACTTGGTATTTGCGGTAGTTAATCAGAGCAGAGGTTCTTCACTTTATCTCATGAATGGAATTGTGGTGCTTTGTTTCCATATGGCCTTCATCAACAAGCTGGAAAATGACCAATGCCTTCAGGATATATTTTTTAAGGAAAGGCAAAGGTATTTTACCCCCCCCATACATCCTTAAGAGCCTTTGCGTCTCCCTTTTTTACGTGACTTGTTTTGATGTCACGGCGCATTATGAATCTATTTTATGAGGGTCAAAGCAGATGCCTGACTTGACTCAGTTCTCACCCTGTGAACCTCATCTACCTGGTACATTTGAATACTTTTTACAGTGACTTTTTTTCCCTAAATCCATTTGGGCTATGTGTATCCCCAATTGTAAATGTGCCCCTAATTATCTGGAAAGTAGCTCCACTAGATTTTGTTTTAAATGCCAAAGGGCATTTAAGTTCCCTCACACTGTTTTTCTCTCGTGTTCGGGAATGATTTCCCAAGAGATGTTCTGCTTGAACACTGACTTTCTTCTCAGCAAACCCTTAAAATGTCCAAAACTGGCAATTTCCTACAGCATAATTAAATGATTCCAATATTTGTAGTGTCAAAAATGGTATCATTTACTTAATAAATAAATTAAAAAAAAGATCTGTGCGATTAATAAAAAAAAAAATCTTATCAAATTCTGATCATTAGGAGAGAATGAGCAAAATAAAGTAACAGTGGAACCTGTCAACAAATGCACCAAAACTATTTCAAAACTAGTTCAAACTAGCTACTTTCCAAGCACATTCTGTTATTATTATGATTATTATTATTATTATTCATTAATACCAGCTATCCCATCAAGAGCCACCAGGTGACGGTATGACCACTCTCCTGTTCCCAGGTGTCTTAAAAGGGTAAGTCATTTTGCTTTGTTTGTGTTTTATTTACAGTGGTGCACACAGTGGATAACCTTTCTAGGGGTGAACTGCTTTGCAATTAGAACAGCTTGGAAGTCAACCAGCGGCAGAACAGATTGTCGTCCACTTTGGAGGTTCTACTGTATATAGAGCTCTGTAACAAGGCCATATGTCACGATAAAAAGTGCTTAGTCATTTATGAGCAATCCAAGGTCTCAGTAAGAATGTACACGAAAAAGGATGTTTTCTTAAGCAGCGGACTGTAGAAAAAGCCAACACGTGTGGAGCTTCACCATGTCTCCATGAATTCACTGTACAGTACATTATATGTGAGACCACATTGGCAGTGAAAATGTCTCCCATGTGTTGCGGTGTCTCAGTTAGCAAATGTCTCTCTGAGGGCCTGATAGTGATTACGGGGATGGGCTGACCTCTCATCAGTAGCCGCTTAATGCATCTGTTTGTGATTTTACACAGCTGTACTATCATAAACAGATGCAATAACCTACATACAAAGTTGTTGTGTGGTATACACAATCAGTCTGTTACTTCCAGGTCAGGTGGAGTTTGGTAACTGACAAAATCTCTATTTGAATTTTTTCGATATACTGTATGTGGTGCAATGATGTGACCTCAGCTCACCGTATGTGCACATGTGCACAGTGTGGTTAGCAAGCAAGGCAAGAGGTGATGTTTTGATCATTAATACGTTTGCAGGATCAAGCAAAAACAAAACTTTGTAGTGTCATAGTACTGAAACTGAAAAGAAAGTGGCTTTAAATGTTGATCCAGATCCAGATATTGGTGCAAATTGAGGGTTTTCTTTTTCTCTGTGTTATAGTCCACTTGCATTGGGGCCAATTGGGCCGTTATCTTACTACTTGGCTGATGAGTGAAGGCCCACGTCGGAAATGCCCCACCCGCCACTGGACTGGGGTATAACGTAATTTTTCCATCAACACATCTGGCGGACATTTGTCAGATTGCGTTTTCCAAATTACAGAAGAAAAGTAGTCCATCTATCCATCCATTTTCTGTACGATCATAGCACCATTGAATGCCTTTCTATTTTTAGAGGCCACCTGGATCAAGACACAGAACTAGAATAAACAGTTTTCACGATGGTACACAGTATAAATAAAACAGACGGAGAATAACTTACATGTGTTGTCAGAGCTAGTGTGTGTATTGTCCAGAGTAAGTTCACAGTGGCAAACTGATGATAGATGCCCTTCTCTTAGGTGCCCCAGTAGCAAACACCAGTCACTTTTGAAGTTTATAGACAGGGAGGAAATAGTGAGGTTCCTTTGGTGGAGAAAGTCAATTAATACAACGGTCAATGTAAACCTTGTAAAACTAGAAAACTTCCAGTCTACTAAAGAATGTCTTACTTCAAAAACAGTTCAAGTGGAGTGTTGACTCCAACACCCGATCGGGTATGTCAAGCACGCAAAATATATTTTCTAACCATACTTGCAAGCATTTAAAGTGATGTATGGCAACCATTGCTTTTCTTCACCCTGTTCCATGTTGCAGTGTCCTCCTTAAACACAATGATCAGTGGTGGGAGAGAATTATTTAGATACAATGAGTAAAACACATTATTTCAGTCATTCTGCACTGACCTGAACAGGATAACCAAACATTTGCCTCTGGTCCAACGAACTAATCTTTTTCTTCTATTTTTAATTGCACTAAATTTGTGCACAAGTTGTGATTTAAAATCATTCAAAGAATAGCTTTTCGGTACATTTAGGCCTACTATGCCGCTGTATTTTTATGTTGGTTATGAAGGTACTTGCAAACCCAAGTAATTTTCTAGGTGGTACTTGGTGTAGAAAGTTTGAGAACCACTGCTCTTGGAGGGTGGCACGTTGGTCACTGGTTAGAGCGTCTGCCTCACAGTTCTGAGGTGTGGGGTTCAATCCCCGGCCCCGCCTGTGTGGAGTTTGCATGTTCTCCCCGCGCCTGTGTGGGTTTTCTCCGGGCACTCCGATTTCCTCCCACATCCCAAAAACATGCATGGTAGGTTCATTGACAACTCTAAATTGCCCGTAGGTGTGAATGTGAGTGCGAATGGTTGTTTGTTTGTATGTGCCCTGCGATTGGCTGGCAACCAGTTCAGGGTGTGCCCCGGCTCCTGCCCGATGACAGCTGGGATAGGCTCCAGCACGCCCGCGACCCTAGTGAGGAGAAGCGGCTCAGAAAATGGATGGATTGATGGATAATATACTGTTTTACCCCATACGGTTTTCAATTAAATTCTTATTTGAGCATTTCAGCTTGGCCACAGCACCTCTCAGCATTAACACTGCAGCAATCACAATTTCTAGGTGTAAATATACACTAAAAACATAAAATAAACTTTGACCAAATGTCAAATGCAATATTGGACAGTATACTCTTACTCTAACTTGGCTTGGAGGAGATTTTTCACTTGCTTCAACATAAACAGCAAAATTCTTCATATTTCTCGGTTGCCACTGGAGTATTTTACACATAAAAAAAGAACCCCTAGATAATTTCTATTATATTATATGCAGCATCATTAGAAATACATGCTGAGCCAGCAGATCATTAGCTGGGTCACCTGCGTTCACTAGGGCATAACCTCCTCTTCATGTCCCAGTAGTGAACCATTGTGATAGAGAACAACAACAGGAATTGGCGTGAAGTTGAATAAAGTGGCGTGTTGCTGAACTGCTCATCTCAACCAAGGTCCACCAAAGGACACCGAGCAAAGGACGCAGATAAACAGGTTATTAAGCGTTAGCATTCACGGATGTAACGGATGAAAAGATTTGGACTTGAATAACACGTGTCAGCGCTAGGACAATGTGGCAAAGGCGAAAAGCATCAGTGAGCAGTACTCAGCTGGGTGATGAAGTTTAGGTCAAGTCACAAGTTCAGATCTCATGGTCTCGCTTCATGACAAACAGCAATGAGACGTGATCTGGAGACTCTGGGAACAGGAAACCAATCCACACTTCTTGCCAAGTCGACATAACGTGTATTAAATTGAAATCCTTGAGTGTGTGAAGCAATCTCGGGATCCCAAAGGAGTATTGTCAGAGAGTATATATTTAGAATGCCCACATTGTTCAATCCATATTACAAATGTTTGTACATGTTTGTACATATAGTTCGAATGAGCATACCAACCATTTGAATGTTACTTTATGCAGGGGCATCGCTATTTATTTATTTTTTGATGGGTGGGTTGGGGCATAGCAGTTTTGTGACACCCGAACCCCAAATTTCCAAACGTGAAAAGGGGTATTGTATTGAACGTATACATGCTCATATAGTGAATGCTTAATTTTCTAAAACAATTAATCGTCAACATGGGGGGGGGGGGGGGGGGGTCATTTTAGGGAAACCGAATTTGATTTTAGGGGGGCTGAAAATTGGTTTTAAATAAATGTTTGCATGAACACATACTACCAAATCATTTTGGGTCTTCTGACTCCCCCCACCCAACCCCTAAAATAGGCTTAGCGATGCCCCTGCTGTACAGCAGTGTAGTTTACAACACTTATAAAATAAAACCCTTTTGTACAAATACAGAACGTTTAAAAATCTAAGAGATATGCACATTTTGGAAACAGACTTGCTGATTCTAATCCTTGTAACTGTTTAGAAGTACTTGTAGTGGTAGTGCTCTTACTGGCATGAGGTCTATTTCTGCAACTTGCTATAGTATGATTTAAAAACGGCATTAAGCACTGTTTGAGTTGGACTATTTTCCAGTAAACCCTCTCAAAAAATGGAAGATGGGGCAGCTGTGGCTAAGATCGCCACCTGCCACCGTGAGTAAGCTCAAGCCCTCAACCATCCACTAACAACGTACCCCGGACTCATGGCTGTGGTTTCATTGAGAAAGACACCGATTCCCTAAACTGCTCTCTGGGTGTTGAAAAGTAGCCCCCTGCTCCATTGTGTCTCACTAACTGTATATATCTGCTGTGTGCACTATTGTGATGTTTTTTAAGCAGAGAACACATTTTGTGAATTTCTGTAAGGCTTTATACTAACCACAATCCTAGGGTCAGTTTTACCTCAGGTCACAGTCCTAAAACCTTGGGGCTCAGAATCTTAGTCAATGTTAGCTCATTGGTGTGGGACAGCTGGGGATCAAACCCACAACTGTTTGGGTTGAGTAACCAGCACTTTTCAACCTGAGCCATGAACCAATCAGTACTGGCATTTTGCTAATGAGAACATGCTTCCATTACCATTGTACTACATCAAAATGCAATCACTGCATAAAGGAGAGAGAATATGGGTACATTTGGAACACGTATAAAAGGTACAGTACATTTTTTTCGTTCTTTTTAAACAGTGTTACAAAGGGACACTAATGTTGTTAATATGACCCCCATTCATTGTGCAAAACTGACTGAAAAGACTGTAATAAGCTTGCTCCATCAGTAGTTTATGATGTCACCATAGAAATTCTACACTGCTTATCCTATTGAAACTAATCCAAAATCTTTCTTTAAAGACTTCATTGGGAGTATATTTAGAATTTGTCATTTTCAAAAATATCCACTTTGGTAATGGATTCAAGAGAAGCAACACAGTTTCTAATTGGTTTTCAGTGAAAAACATTACTGTGTAACTTGTCTTCAGTCTACAACACTGTACATGGTGTCAAAGGGTGGCTGCTCAAATGGGCTTTCAGATGATCACAGTTTGACATATCGGATTTACTTTTGCACAGGATCATAAGGTGTTGAGCCCTGGCTGGTGACCCTTCATAGTCAACGAAGTGCAACTGTGCCCCTCCTGCCCTGCGTGTCATAAATTAGGATGAAGCTTTGCTCGTTGTGAACCCCTCCGCTTCGACCTTCTGCTACCCTTACTCAACACGATTAGATGCCACCCATTTAAAGGGCAAACAGAGTTAGAGGTTACCGCACATAGAGTAGTAGTGCGTGGCAATGTTTTATTGCTCCCTCCACTTAACCCTTTCCACATTCTGCAGATGGAGTGATTTATTCGTGGTTTGTATTATTTAATCTCAGATACGTGTGATTGAATCTATACAAGTAACTGCATGGAGGTGACTTCTTGTCTAATGTGCTTTTGAAAATTCGGAGAGACGAAGCCTGTATTTTCGGAACCAAAATAAACACAGTGGTTATCGATCTTTCTTAATTCCAGACTTGGGAGCGTTTCCAGATAGACAAAGATATCAGTTGTGGAGAACAATGAACAATCATGCAAAACAAACCAAGTGATTTAAAGGAATAGATGAAGTTGTTCTGCAGTGACGTAATGGGGTTTTGTAATGAATGTTGGCTCTCACTTTCCGTTCTAGCGCGTACTCGACTTTCAATTGCACACTAACTACACATCAGGCTTTGGTTACTTGTGTTTTGTGTGTATAAAAAGCACATTGACAGCAGAGACTAGCTGAATTTGTGACCATCAAGTGACCCCCTCAGGCAATAGCACACCTACCATATAT
This sequence comes from Phycodurus eques, assembly GCF_024500275.1. Taxonomy (NCBI): domain Eukaryota; kingdom Metazoa; phylum Chordata; class Actinopteri; order Syngnathiformes; family Syngnathidae; genus Phycodurus; species Phycodurus eques. The sequence goes on from NC_084535.1 coordinate 13,191,546, forward strand.
TGCAAAAAGTTTAGCTCCACATCTTTATGCACTGCAGACCCACGCAGATAAATTAGGAGCATTGGCTCTGGAAGTGATAAAAGAAGAAGCATGCTTATGAGCCAAGAGTAGACTGAGCAATCTGATCTGACATAACTTTAAGGAAAAAGCGGAAGATTGTTGTCAGTACTAGAGCGGCTCCAACTACCGGAGACAAATTCCTTGTGTGTTTTTTGGACATACTTGGCAAATAAAGATGATCGTGATTCTGATTCTGATTGATGTGGACAACGTGAATTACATACAAGTCATATGATGGCATATTCACCAAATGTGAAGAAAATGGACAAAGGGATCAAATAAAGGCTTGATTTTATTTTATTTTTACCTCTAACAAGTTTTGGTTTAAGGGAGGATGAAAATACTGCCTTCATTATGTTCTGTTTCCTCCACTACTTCCTGTGTGCCACCAGCTCAACCTTCAACACACTCAAAAGATCCATCTCTGAAGTTCTAACTATAGTACAATGTGTCCATTTCCTCTTCTATCTGCTCTTTCTTCCTCAATCTTATCACTTTCCTCACCATTATTTAAAATACCTCTACCTCGTGCAAAAGCAGAAAGTCCACAGATATTGTTATGATTGTTTGTGCGTCAGTAAGATTATGCAAAAACACAACCTACTCCCATGAAACCTCGCGTAGTGAATTTATAAATCCAGAAAAAAAGAAAAGTAATTTCTCTTCACCATTTTAGTCACAATAAAATGCACACCAGAATGCAAATAGTAGAGTCCTGTCTGTATAATCCTAACATTATCTGCCATTCTACATCAACCAACCTAACCTATGGTTAGACAAAATACACCACACCATGACTTGTTTTATTTTATTTACTATTTTATCCCCTTTTCCTGTTTAAAAATATGTTGTGTGGTTTTTTTTTTTTTTTTTTAATCTTATTTGATACTACATAACACAATTTATGACGCGTTATTGACTTAAGATTTCTGGGATGACTTTTGTTAAATAAATATGTTATGATGTACCAGTACTTAACTGGACAGAAAACCCTGTCTTCTGTCTTTTCACAATAAAGGCCATACAATGTCACCAACTGGCCTCTTTCTAGTCAGAGCACATGCTGCTGATTACAGAAACTGCCGTCTGACAAATTAGCAGTGTGTGGTATATGCCAAAATCACGTACATCCAAAGGGGAAAAAAATTATAAAAAGAAGGAAATACATTTTAAGACTTGTGTTTGAATGAATGTTTGTATTATTAGGTGTGTAAATGTTTGGCCACTTATAATAAAACCTCAGAATTTCATTATTCAGCTTCATTTTCATGATGACTGAGTGAGTCTGATGAGGACACCAAAGACACATTGTAGTCTTTTTCTTTTTAATAAATGGTTCATTCAGCGAGTCAGAGCTCTGTGCGCCAAAGGAAAAAGCTATTGCTTGAATTAGTTTGTTGGCTGGTTTGTTAGTTATCAGGATTTTGCAAAAGATTTCCTCGAAACATTTGAACACTCAATTCTCTCACCCGCATGTATTGAAAGCAATATTGTTGCTGACTGATTCTTTTTTTATACATCACACGAGATGCTGGCTTACAAGGCCAAACATCTAATTGTCTCAGTCTGGTGGACTGTTTCACTGTGTAAAAGCACCCACAGTTGTGGCGATAGTCTGCCTTTATTGGGTTCTGTGTAAAAGTCAAACTTCTGTCAAGTTCTAATGTATGGATTTGACTCTTCACCAAGAGTACCATGAGTAGTTATGAAGCATTTTATGGTTTGTATGCTATAGTGAACCAGGTCATTGACTTGTAATGATACCAGATGTAGAAGTTAACCGCCTGCTTCTGACATCATCACCTAGCACTGACAGAACAACTTGTGGTTGCTTAAAACAGGTGGGAAATCTACGGCTCGTGGGCCGAACGCATTTGATTCGGCCTGCCATGCGATTTTAAAATCAAATACAACTTCAGAGGAAGTGCTATAAAAAGCACACAAATTCTCAAAATATATAATTACAGTGGTACCTTGACATACCAGTGACCTGAGTTTCTCCTGATATGAGCTGTTGCACGGCCAATTTATTTTTGTTTTGACTTGCAAGCAAACATTTGAGGTATGAATGTCAGATACTAGCATTGAACTCAACTCACTTCACAACAAGCAATAGGAAGATAGTGAATAAGTCTTCCAAAAAAGAGGCTTCCAACTGTTTGCCACTCCCAGTTGAAGTTTACTGTAAAAGTAAACGTAAACTAAGAGAATTTCATGCTGTGTATTTATCAACACCAGGTAGGTTTTCCTTAGGAAACTCCATAGATGCGCTAACAAAAGGCACTGATTTTGCTGTGTTAACCCTTTAAGCAACGGTGAGTTAAACACAAATGGTGCAGCCACACATATAAACAGACAGTATGACAATACTCACAGGCATATATACTTTATCCTCTGCCAAAAATGTCTAATATTACTGAAGCTTACTTAGCAGTTGCGTAATGTTCGTTTGTGTCTGCATGTCTGTATTATACTGCTGCCTAGTGGCCAAGGCCCACACACCCGAATGCACACAAGGTGGGGTGGAATGGATTAATGGCATTCCTCTTCATTTCATGGGGTTAGTATTTGGAGTGTGGTCACAGAACAAATTAATATCATAAATCAAGGCACCACTGTATAACTATTTGTTTGATTGTTGTCATATTTTTTCACGTCTAGTATGGTCCCCAGGGGACTTTTTAAATATGAACAGGCCCCTTGAAGAAAAAGGTCCCCCACCCCTGCTTTAAATCATACAATTTGTGTCTTTTACAAGACTTTTGCTAAACCAAGAGCAACCAGGTGTTGAAGCAATCACTTTCATTGTTGATCGTTATCAGAAAATGTGCTTTTTTTCTTTCTTTTTTTCCTAATATACTGGTTATTATTTGTCCTCTGTTGATTTACGACTTTTTAGGTCATAATCTTTAATCTCGATTTTCAGAACGCTGAACTTTCTCCAACAGGACGTAATGACCCAAAGTCATTTGCTTCTGGTCTTTGTTTAGTTACTTGCGCTTAAGGTCATGTCACGTTCGTTGTCGCGTTATTTCATTGGTCATTGTGTTTCCTGTGTGGGAACATTTTTATTGTCCAGAACAATTTTTGCTTCCCGCCGCACAATCCTAAAGGGAATTGTGATGCGAGTTGATGGGGGGTTTGTTATCTGGCCACATTCTTGTGACCTGGGGGAAACTCCGAGCTGAGGATGAGTGACTTACCCATCGTGTAAAAACAGGAAAACTGGGATCAACATAGGAAAACATTTGATGTACTGCTGTAAAATAAATAAATAAATAATTGGGGACAACAGTAATTGTTTTTTAATTGTTTATATTTACTTCATAACTTTCAAAGAATACATTGCTGTGGATTGTTGTTTTATGTGAAGATTTTGGCTTTCTACAAAGTGTATTTAAAGAGTTTGTTCCAGAAAACAGTGATTTAAACGAATTATCCTTCCCATCCACACACCACACACACACATTCACGCACACGCAAACACACGCGCAAACACACACACACACACACACACACACAGTAAAGTTAGTAAAGACACTGTGGTATCCGTTGAACAATGGGCATGACATTGAGAAGAGGAAATGTTCTGGGCCTTTTCATACACCAATGTCAGCATATTTCATCAAGAATAAAAAAATCTACCATCATACAAATGGTCACATGACATTATGGAGCACAATCAGGTATGCGGACTATTGCGAGATTAGTCATTCGAACTGCTCTAAGTGCTAGAGGACTCTGCATCTTTTTGCACAATTGTTTTTTGTCAATGTCTTTATGTCTGCCGTTAAAAAAATAAAGAAAAAATTGTAATGACTATAATGACTACTTCATGCGCATCCATCCATTTGTCCTTGTGAGCTGGAGGAGCCTGACTTTGAATCTGAATCTGACTTTGGGCGAGACGCGGGGTACTCTCTAGACTGATTGCCAGCCAATTTTGGGGCACATATAAGAAAACAAACATTCACACTGTCAGTAAACATTTAAGACTCTTCAATTAACCTAACAGACAAATTTTTCAAATGTGGAAGGAAGCTGGAGCAGCCATAGAAATCCCACACAACACGAGGAGAACATGCAAACTCCACACAGGTGTACCTGAGCCGAGATTCAAACCCAGAGTCTCTCAACTATGAGTCAGTCATACTAACCACTCTGATTTCTTATTTACGGTAATTCTTTTGAGTGGAACATTGACTCAAATCGTCTTGACTGTGTCTGCCTCTTGTTTGGTGTTTGCTCAGAGGGGGCGCAAATAGCTTTGGAAATGAGGAGTGCCGATGTATAGGCCTCTCTGCACAGTTTAAAGATGCCTTTGACACTCATTGGACCTTGAATCCTGCGCCAGCCACCCACAGCGTTCGTTTCCGCCATGAATCATTGCCTATGGTTAACCTAAACTGCACTTGGAGGGGCCACCAGGAGGTGAGAAGTAGAGTCGAAGTTCTTTTTCACCAATGTGAAACATATAATATAAATTTCAAATCTGAACATGAGTAGACTGCAAGCATATAGCGGTCAATCAATGAATTAGAATAGTGATCCACCTGTCGGGCTCCCTCAACAACAGTTACCATGAATACTGCAATAGAAAACCGAAATTAAAGTTATTATATTAAAGCCATTAATCCATCTCAGGCTTCGATTTCCATCACAGGAGATGATGATGCAGTAGAAAACAGAATCTAGTGGTGCCAATGTGCTATAGGTTTCTGGAAAAGGAGGGCACAGGATTCATGAACAAAACAGGAGTCATTGTGTAAAATTATAAAAGTGGCCATTTTGCTGTTTTCACACGGGAACCGATTTAAGTTGGATTCATTCTGAACTGGACGGCCACAATGACTGTACTATTCATGAATGGAGGTGTTGTGTTTTTGTGAATGGTTAAATGTTTTACTAGTTTTAGATAAGATAAAATGGCGATACGGACCCTTAACATTATGACAGCCCCCAATCATGAAAAACTTTGATGGTACACTGACAGTTTATTATAAGCACTTGGCTTTTGTTAAAGTTGGTTCAAAAGATTGGTTCTACTTTAAGATGTATAGAATTGATGTATGTATGTTCTGTATGGGCGGCACGGTGGCCGACTGGTTAGAGCGTCAGCCTCACAGTTCTGAGGACCCGGATTCAATCCCCGGCCCCGCCTGTGTGGAGTTTGCATGTTCTCCCCGTGCCTGCGTGGGTTTTCTCCGGGCACTCCGGTTTCCTCCCACATCCCAAAAACATGCATTAATTGGAGACTCTAAATTGCCCACAGGTGTGAATGTGAGTGCGGATGGATGTTTGTTTCTATGTGCCCTGCGATTGGCTGGCGAGCAGTTCAGGGTGTACCCCGCCTCCTGCCCGATGACAGCTGGGATAGGCTCCAGCACGCCCGCGACCCTAGTGAGGAGAAGCGGCTCAGAAAATGGATGGATGGATGTTCTGTATGTATGTATTTAGTATGTAGATTCATGTTTAAACCAAGTGGCAAATGAGGAAGGAGGGGAAGAGGATGAAAGTGAGTTTGCAGTATCACAGTCACAAAATTGCATTGAATTAGAAAAACCAGGATAGATTGCTAAGGTTGATTTGGACCTAAAATACAGTATGGAGGCACTATGCCAGTGTTGTTGTAATTATGATAGTGACTGGTATGCGGGTTGATGGTAGAAATTAGAAAATGAAGATTGGTTGAAAGGATGGAAAATGAAGGTCACAGCAGGGCATTGTATGAAGAAGAAGAAGAAGAAGAATCATTTTCATTTTTATCATTTTGATAAAGTATTTCCTTGAAATAATCAAGACATAATCACATTAATAATCAAGTTCTTGGTGTGCTGCTTGCAGCCAGAAATGAGAAAATCAGGACAGATTATCAGGATTGCTTTTGACATAAAACAAGCCAAAATCGACACAGAAATAGAAACACTATATTGGTGTCAGATGCTTGAAGAGTTGAAAGCAGACAGAAAGACAACAAAAGCATAAGAAGCATGATATGCTGTTTGCTGGTGTGAATTAAAAATATTTGAATGGATTGTCGGGATGGAGGTTTGAAGTCAAATAGAACTGTGTCGGTGGCGTGCCAAAGGTAACACTTTTTAAAATGTGTAATACTTTCTAATACCACTGACCGTGTAGTGGTACATTCACCTGACTTCATGCAGGCGGCATTGGTTCAATTCCCACTCAGTGATGATGTGAGTGTGATGTCTGTCTGTATGAGTGCCCTGTGATTGACTGGTGATCAGTCCAGGGTGGAGTCCACCATTTGCCCGAAGTCAACTGGGGTAGGCTCCAGCTCCCCATGACCCTGATCAAAATAGGCGCTATAGAAAACCGATGGATGGACTTTCTGACAGAAGTTAAGCGGTACGGAGAATGGATGCATGTTACAAGATAACGTAATTTTTTTCAAATTGAGCTATCACACTCATATAAAATCTATTGCTGCATTGTTCAAACATCCTTTGCTTTAAGGGTAAAACTATTGCAACACTGATGCTACATTTGATATCCAGTCTACGGCGTTCTGCACTGTGTGTTAGCATTAAGCCAGCAGACGTTCATAATTTATGTGGTTTGGTTAAATACACAACATGTAAATGTTTAAACTTCAACTTGGAATGGCAGTAAACGGTTTGAAGCAAACGCTTTGCCTTTTTTTCCAGAATTGTTCATTTTCTAATGCTTGTGAATTTTGCGGGCTCTATTTAGCGCTCATAACTTAAATTGTTGCTCACAAATATTGTTCAAGCAACGGCTTGTATCTCGAAAAAGTCGGGTCACTTGTAAGTCGAGGTACCACTATATTTACCAAGGGTTGTGTGTGTGTGTGTGTGTGTGTGTGTGTGTGTGTGCGTGCGTGTGTGTTGTCTGTGATGAGAAGGAATGTTCACACTCATGCCGAGCAACAACCTCCCTCCAGCTCCTCTTCCTGCAGGTATTCCCAATTCCCGCGGGGATGATGTTGACTCAGCTGGGATCAGTCGAGTGCTGTTATTAAGAGAAGTCTTCTTCATTTGTCCTGCTGTTATCCGCCAACAGCAACTAAACCCGCTTAAACCCCTCTTTATTATCCTTAACACTTACTGAAGACCACACTCTGCCTTCCTGTCCTGCTGCCTCTTCCCCTTCGCTGCTTGCCTTCGGGCTCCCGCTGCATCGTCTCTTCAGCATATCCTCTCTTTGAAACGTACGCTCAATCTTTTGGGTTTCAGTGCACCAGCCTCCTTGTTTTCTTAGGCCCTCTGTGAGGTTAGAGGTCGGTGAGGTCCTGCCATGGTAAATGTCCCTCAAGGGTTTCCAAGGACAAGCTCTAAACATCCTCCACTAATGCAAGCAGCTTGTGTCTGCCTCAAGGTCTGAGAGAGAGTGTTTTGTTTGTGTTTGTGAGTGAATGATCAACATTGCTCCCTATGGCTGTTTGCTCTTAAGTATCATCTCTTGAGTCCATTTATTTGTGAATGAAAGACACTAATTTTGTCCAGTTACACCCTGTAAGTGCATTTGTCTTAAAGAAAATCGTATCATAATGAGTTAAACATGACACACATTGTTGTTTGTGCATCTAAATTTGCAAAGTGTATCTCAAAAGATCACTTCTAGTCTGGTAGTGATAGTCTTTAAAATCTGGATTAATTTGGGCCCAAAATGTGAAAATGTGTGTTTGAGCAGGCCGTTGAGCAGAGGTTCATTTTTTTTGTGTGTGTATTTTTGAGAAGTGTATTTTTACAGGTTGATGAGGAAGTACTGCCTCCACGAATGAAAATACAAGTGGTGATTAAACGGTCTTTACGGCCGTTCGCTTCAGACTCTAGGCTGCCACTCGAAGTAGCCACTCGCCTTGTTGCAACGCCCTAGCTCCGTCGCTGGTCGGCATGATAATGAAAACCATACTTGCCATATCGAGGTTAGGTGAGCACTGGCTCATTTGCATGAGACAGGATGCCCCCCTATCAAAAAAAGGCACACAAAAAAACAGGTTGAAAACTGTGCACCGTTATACTTCCATAGTTATTAAGACACCAGGGAATTGTTTTAAATTGTAAAAAAAAAAAAAATTCTGTCTGTCTCCTTCAGGGCCCCTTCATGCTGTGTTAGATACGCATATGGCTATCATACATACGAGGTGTATCAATGTGCCATTACGTGCATTTTATTTTTGCCTAGTTTGTACAGTTAGTTATTCAATTTGGATTATTTGTCCACTATGTTGATGTTTAATTTTAGAAACTGTTACACGAAATGAAGCAAATGTTTTTTTCTCATGTTAGTCTTTTATTCATTTCCTCAACCAGTTTACTCACGAGCAAGCCATTAACTGAATGTCTTTGCTGCGTATACAGTAGGCTCTTGGAATTTTTGGTTGAAAACAGTCCTGCTGCAGTGGAAAGCAACTTTTTCTTTCACTTTGTTTTTGTTGTTTCACGCTTGCTGGTTCCAGCAACTCCATTTAAATCAAAGTTGCGTTTGTAAGTGGCTGGGCAATGAACACTGCAACCCTAAAACTCAGTAGATGGCTCGCTAAGGACAACACAGGGAATACATATCATGTTTTTTTTCCGAGTTACATTAAGCATGGCACATCTTGCATCGAAAGACTTCTCTGGTGCAGCCGAGGGTAGAAAGTACGTTACTGTGCGTTCAAATAATGCTGAAAAGTGTTTGTCTCATTTTAAGGCATTGATAGGTTTGCTGTGGGTAATGCATCTATTTAAAGGTTCAGTCTAATTGGCTGATAACAGCCTCTGTCAATGAGAAAGACAAATAAACATCCATACCCACAATGCCTGTGGTCACATCTGAAAACACATCCTTTTTCCCTCACTGGGGATAAATTAACAAAGTTAAAACCTGCTTAGACACATAGAGCTGATGTTAGCCATAAGTCTATTGGGGATATGCACAATGCAGAGTGTAATGTTATAATGATGCTAAAGAGATGAGAAATTTCAAGTTATCCTAAAAAACAGGAAATGATGTCAAACAGGACTCAAGTGTAATATCAGACATTTTGATAGGTTCACATAAAACACTGTCCTACTTCAGAAAGTAAAACTATTTTCTCAGAATTTGAGAAAAAGCTTATCATCCTTTGGGAGTAGGTTGTGCAAGTTTTTCATGGCCTCTCCCTTCCAAGATGAGCTTTTATCTTGTATGATTTGTTTCTTTACATGAAAATCACTTCTTTTTCTCCAGCGCAGATGTGAGTAATGACTGCCGCATCTTGGCAATGAATCTTTGCTGAACAAAACAGAGAAAGTGAAAAGAGAAATCAAGTGGCCACTGAAGGATGTTTTTCCACAATTTGTTCCATGAGACTTTGGTTGCCATTCAAAACTTCAAAATACATTTGAATTTTTAATTAATTATGGAGTAATTTATTTTTAACTTTATCCCCCAGGTTAGACAAGCAATGTTTTATTGAACATATTAACAATTGTTATACAAGCGTACTAAGCAAAAGAAGCCAGTCAAGTTGAACACCACCGTTAATGCGGAATGAAGGGCTATTAAAACTGTCACTAATGTACCTAACATAGCGCTCTTTTTTTTTGTTTTTTTTTTGTTTAAACAATAACTGTCATCACAAGTATGTGGCAGGTTTCATCAAAGTTGAGAGGTTCTGGTTCCGACTCTTGGCTAAGAGCTTTATCTCTGGAGTGGGCATGTTCATCCCGTGCTTATGGGTATTTTCTCCATCTGCTCCAGCTTCCTCCAACATTCCAAAAACATTCATGTTAGGTTACATGAAGACTCTAAATTTCCCACAAGGGTGATTGTGAATGTTTGTTTTTGTTTTTCAGTGGTGACCAGTCAGGCGTGTACCCTGCCTCTCAACCAAAAGTCCGCTGGGATAGACTGCAGCTCAACTGTGACCCAGAACAGGAGAATCGGTGGTAACTAAATGAATGAATGTTACACAATATTAAATCAATGACTAATATAATGTAAAATGTTAAAACACAAAATACACAAAAGACTGTACCTCTTAATCACAAATTACACACTATCGCAGCTAACCAGTCAGCGGTAATGTAGCAATGTACATCTTTACTTAGTGCTCCTTCTTGTCAAACAGCACAAACTGATGGACCCCAATGCACGAGACAAGCTCAGAAGATCCAAATCAAAGCCCTTCGTTCAGTAAAAGTTGGTCAAGTACTATTTAAGACAACGGGAATGGAAACACAAACTTCTACGTTCATTTAACTTCAGTCTTTTTTTTCAGAAAAAGGAAGCTATTGCAAAATCCGAAAGGAAAAGACAAAATCAGAACACATAAGCAGGGTTAATCGTCAGATGCTGACTGAAATTAGGTTGAGTGAGGTGTGCTGACAGTTTAATTTGAAGGCATATTTTTCCAGATTAAAAAACAAATCAAACTCCAATTCTTTTGAGCTTTAAGATTTTCTGTAACGGTTGTATCCCAACACACCAGCTCCATGTCCCACCAAAACATTTATATGTTCACGAAGACTTGCATCACTCTTTCAGAGAGCACATTAGTGACTGTTGAAGCTCCAAGAAGCTGTGCTAATCTCAAATCCAAATAAAAAAAGAGTTCACTTCGAGAAGCATTACTGATAAAAGCTCAGTAACCAATTGTGACTTTTATGCTTTTCCAACTATTTACTCAAACCATAAAGCTTTACACTTCTGTGCAACACCAGTTGGACTTCTTTGACATTCATAAGCACTCCACTATACAGGAAGTCCTCGATTTACGAACGAGTTCCGTTCCTACACTGGCAACGTAACACGAATTTCCGCGTAAGTCGGATTTCACCGTTGAAGTCGAAATTTGCGGCGAAATACTTCTGTTACGAGTATTGTCCCACGTGATTATGACAGCAAGCTCGGTGTGTGTGGGCGTGTGCGTCGATGTGTGAGTGAGACGGGACTGCGAAGGAGGAAGGAGTGCGCGCCGGTGCGTGTGTACAGTAGCAAGTGTAGTGACGGGGACCGGGGAAGAGTAGCGATTAGCGGAGGACCCGTTGACGTTGACTGTGCAGAGGAGCTAATAAACCCATTAAAGCAGCAAATCGGTGCTTTCTGCCTTTATTGTTGCCGCCACCCAGCTCAGCTGTGCAACGAGAGAAGGGAGTTAACCCCAGCTTCTCCCGACCACGGTCAGGTGACCGTAGCAGGAAAGGTTAACACTTCGTTTAAAGAAACTAAAATACATTAAAATAAAAAAAAAATAAGACTCTGCACTTACCATTACTGCTGAAAGTGTGAAGAAAGGAGGACTAAAAAGGCAAAGATACTCCCGCCGCACAAACACAGACAAGCACTATGCACTAGCTAAGCAGAAACACTATGGTGCTGGGACAAGATGGCGGACGTGGCACGGGCATCGTAAAGTCGAAACGTCGTAGGTCAAGTGTGTCGTAACTCAAGGACTTCTCAAAGAGAGCTTGTATCCGATCATCTTCAGCGAGATTGGAGAAAGCCACATTAGAAGTATTATATTAATTGAATAGAACTGCATAGGGGGACCGAAGGTCATTCATAATTCGGGTAAAAATAAATAAATAAAAAGTTAATATCTGTATGTAAAGTATGAATAAAATAAGTTATTCTCATTTTTAATTTTAATATTTATAATTACTTTAATTGTAAATAAACAATTATTTTAATAACCTAATTATTATAATTATTTTAAAATAAATATATGTATTTTAGAGGAACGGTTCAGAGGACCGGGGTCCAAATCCGGCCTCGCCTGTGCGAAGTTTGCATGTTCTCATCGTGCCTGCGTGGGTTTTCTCCGGGTTCTGCGGTTTCCTCCCATATCCCAAAAACATGCATGGTCGGTTAATTGAAGACTCTAAATTGCCCGTAGGTGTGAATCTGAATGTGAGTGCGAATGGTGGTTTGTTTATATGTGCCCTGCGATTGGCTGGCGACCAGTTCAGGGTGTACCCCGCCGCTCGCCCAGTCGGCTAGGATTGGCTCCAGCATCCCCCCCCCCCCTCCCCCTGACCCTAGTGAGGATAAGTGGTATAGAAAATGGATGGATGAATTTAAAGAGATAAATTAATACATTTTAATTAATCCATTTTGGGGAAAGAAACTCTTGAACATATAAATGCTTGGTGGCCTGGATTAAAGAACGGTGTGGATTTATCTAATTAATCTATCCATCCTTCCAGATGGCTAAATCTCATACATGATCAGTATAGATAACCCCAATTCCAATGAAGTTGGGACGTTGTGTTAAACATAAATAAAAACAGAATACAATGATTTGCCAATCATGTTTAACCTATATTTAATTGAATACACTATAAAGACAAGAAAATTCATGTTCAAACTGATAAACCTTATTGTTTTTAGCAAATAATCATTAACTTAGAATTTTATGGCTGCAACACATTCCAAAAAAACTGGGACAGGTGGCAAAAAAGACTGAGAAAGTTGAGGAATGCTCATCAAACACCTGTTTGGAACATCCCACAGGTGAACAGGCTAATTGGGAACAGGTGGGTGCCATGATTGGGTATAAAAGGAGCTACCCTGAATTGCTCAGTCATTCACAAGCAAAGATGGGGCGAGGTGATCCGACGAGTCCACATTTCAAATTGTTTTTGGAAATTGTGGACTTTCGTGTTCTCCGGGCCAAAGAGGAAAATAACCATCTGGATTGTTATGGATGCAAAGTTCAAAAGCCAGCATCTGTGATGGTATGGGGCTGTGTTAGTGCCAATGGTATGGGTAACTTACGCATCTGTGAAGGCACCATTAATGCTGAGAGGTACATACAGGTTTTGGAGAAATATATGCTGCCATCCAAGCAACATATTTTTCATGGACATCCCTGCTTATTTCAGCAAGACAATGCCAAACCACATTCTGCACATGTTACAACAGCGTGGCTTTGTAGTAAAAGAGTGCAGGTGCTAGACTGGCCTGCCTGCAGTCCAGACCTGTCTCCCATTGAAAATGTGTGGCGCATTATGAAGCGTAAAATACGACAACGGAGACCTCGGACTGTTGAACAGCTGAAGCTGTACATCAAGCAAGAATGGAAACAAATTCCACCTACAAAGCTTCAACAATTAGTGTCCTCCGTTCCCAAATGTTCATTGAATGTTGTTAAAAGAAATGTAACACAGTGGTAAACATGCCCCTGTCCCAGCTTTTTTGTAACCTGTTGCAGCCATAAAATTCTAAAATAATGATTATTTGCTAAAAACAATAAAGTTGTTCAGTTTGAACAATAAATATCTTGTCTGTGTAGTGTATTCAATTAAATATAGGTTGAACATGATTTGCAAATCATTGTATTCTGTGTTTATTTATGTTTACTACAACATCCCAACTTAATTGGAATTGGGGCTGTACTTGGGTGTGGGTGTGGGGGGCGGGGGGCATTATGGAGACACATACTGTTCACTGTTGTCTATGTTAACATACTGTATCACCTTCCTGTAAGTGGCCTGGAAACATAACACGTAACATTTAACATACATTTTGGCTGCTTTGTGGTGGACAATAGACTATATGTATCACATTAGTAAAAGGCTGCATGGTGAAATAGTTTATGACAATGTTGCTCTTCTGTTGCTGATATATCTTAACATGTGGTCAACATCTGCACATTGATAATCTGTCATTGAATTATTATCAGAGGTTATTGTTGTGACACTTTCTCCACCTACCAATCTTCCATAATTTCTTGACGTTGCTACTGACAAGTCTTTCGTAGCCGCAGGCTCTCATCACTTTAAATAATGCACTCCACTCCAGGGGCCTATCATGCAGCGTACTTTTCATTCTCGGTGATTTTAAATACATGTGACAGTTTTGATGAGAAACAACAACAGACTTAAGCCTCTGGTTACAGGTTTACATCTGCCTGCAGTTCCACTCACACAGAGTAAAGATGTACATTAATGGTTTGCATGTTGGCTTCTCTTCCAGTACCTTCCGGGTTTCTGGTAGGGAAACTTGGTGACTATTATTGTTTTTGTAAAGTTATTGAATTGAGTTTGAGTTTAGAGTCTCTTGTGCTTACGTCCAAATACATTCGACACATCTGTACATTTTAATTAGATGCAATACAAATTTAGTACTTGTAATGGATCTCATTATCTTATACATTCATAAACAGTCACATCTAACTTCATGAGCAATAATATTTGTTCAGATAGATAAAGGTAAATTCCTCCTTTTGCCACTTCTGCTGCCTTTATGCCTCTTTGTTCATAGAATAGTTCAGCCAAACCAATGTGCGTGGCGAGATCACAACGCCAACAACATTCTCTTGTTTAGCGATTATTTCCTTCTTTTTAAAAAAGTGTATCACGATTAAGTTTTCCAATAGCACTATCAGTTGCACTTTTCACTTTCTTGGGAGACATGCTTTGGGTTAATTTAAAGCAAAAAAACAATAGGAAAGTTGTATTTGAAATATGTGATGCACGGAGTGAGCAATGTTTACACCGTGCGAGAGAAAGCGCAACAAAGCATTCCAAGTGGATGTTGTAAGTGCCCGTAAACTGAAGCAAGATTTGTTCAAAAATCTTGTTGTGAAACTGAAGGCGTTCGTGAACCAAAGTTTCACTGTAGTACACTGTATAATATCACCTACTGGGACATAATGCAAAAGCTCCCAACTCGGATAGGCATGTACCGTGTTTTGGGCCATTTCTGTTTGGATATTTGCATTCAATGCAGTCATGGAAATGCGGACAGATGTACTACATTATGAATATTGGAAAAATTGCACCTTTTAGAAGGGAGTATAATTCTTTCGGCCAATTACGTTTCCTTGAAACCAAGCCTCATGACTAGGGACTCTGCACAGAGAGGCCAAAGAAAGGAAAATGCTTTTCTGCATCCTCTGAACCACACAAGGTTCATCTCCAACCTAATGTGTTAGCTGACACATGCAGTAATGTTGCAATGCTTGAATTAATGAGACTCTCAACTGTAGCTGCACATAACTTATTTGAGCCGTACAGCCTGGCTGTGTAACGCCCATTAGTTTCATGATACAGTAATCCGTATAGTGTTGTTTTTGGAGTTATTCCCTGTGAGTGTGTCTTGGGCCACAATGTTGTCAACCCCTAGTTTGCTATTCAAACAATATTGTGGATGTGTCTGGCATATGTATGTGTTGTTAAAAAAAAAATCTATTTATTGATAGGGAAGTTATGATTGACATGATCAGGTGAAATAATCGGATCAGTTCGCCAGTTTGACATTGTTGCATCTACTAAATAGCTGAAAATGTATTTTCTTTTTATAGTTGTTTGTTGCTATTACCTGAATTTGAAAAAAAAGTGGATCCGGCAGTTATTCAGAGTACTCTGGTAAACAGCCTAACTTAGGTGGTGACTGTTAGTTGGACAAAATAGCGATACATCATAATCTTATCTCTCATGACATCAGACATTAATACCCACGCGTATTAATGCACCACGACCATTTTGTTTTCAAAGGGCTCCAAACTCCCTTCCAGCTCCTCCTTTAGACATAATCAATGTCATGTCTCTTATGATCAACCCTTTTTTCACTAACAACAATTTCATGCCACAGTTATGCCCAATTACTTTGCATAAACTGCGTGTAGATGGAAACATGTAATCATGATAAGAAGGCTGGTGTTAAAAACAGGTCTGACCGGGTTCTGATGCTAGACGAGATGTAGGCTCACCGTGATGATTTGTCCAAGTAAACAGTGACTCACATTGGCATCACTGACAAACCTGGTTCATATGCTCGTTAGCCTTTGAAAAATATGATTCATGTGGTAGATTAGCCACACTAAACTTTAGTCACCATCATTTATTCTAATCTACATCTAATTTTCATTTAACAATCTGGTATGAAATCAAGACAATTCCTCATAAACACTACAATGACTTCCAGCTTGATGCATGGCAAACCACTCAAACCTTCCCAGAGAAAAAAACAGATCCAGTTTCATAAAATCTCAGCTCAGTGCAGAGCTGGAAGTGGAGAACTATCAGTCAGTACTCAGGACATTTAAATACATCTTAAGACCTCACTGCTGTGTATTTTCTGTAATATAGGATCAGTTGGGTTGATGCTTAGTGGTTTGTTGGTAAAGGTTGGTTGGTTAATGAGTCACTTGGTGGTTGGTTGAATGGATGGATTGATGGATGGATGCTTTGTAGGTTTGTTGGTACATGATTTGGCTGGTTGGACCCTTTAGTGTGGGATTAATTGGTTGCTTTCTTGGTGGTTACTTGGATCCATGAAGATACGTTTGGGATGAACTACAACAGAGATAGCTAAGGTTTTGTTTAGGTCCAACAAAAATGATGAGGTGTCATCAGTGATGAATGGACAAACTTTCCCACAGACGCTCTCCAAAATCAAGATTGTGAAGAGAGCTCAGAAAACAAGACTAAAAGCAATTTTCTTCCAGTTTCATTTTTTACTGTAGGTGTTGGTACCATGGTCCATCACTATTGTGCATCCGTGTCTCAAATGGAGAATTCTTTGCTAAAGTATTTTGGGCAAAACAAATCATAATAATAATTTTTAAAAATCTAATCAAATTAATCACTTTGTTCCTCGAAAATGTTGAATTTGTTGGAGTTGGATGACGTAACCCATCAGACAGTCTAACAACATGCTCAGGCATTGAGTCACACCACAGCCAAACAGAGGGGTCCCTCTCATGCACATTGTGTCCCTCGAGGATGAAGCCAGTACGATCTATCAGTGCCATCCCTTACATAATGGCCTCGCTGTTTCTTTCTACTTGAGGACAGACACATTGGTCATGGGTGTCACATGACACTCTGCATTGCACATGAGAAGACATTCAGTTTACAATCGATGGAGATACCCCAGATATGTCAGCCAATTGGGATGTGGTTGATAATCTGGGAAGGAATGGCAATTGGGGGGAGCACAGTGTGTGATTTCTGCACTCCTGTGGGCCCCGCGGATGAAGGCACCCCACGGCTGCTAGGGTGTGTGACTCCTTTGTGTGTCATCCGTACCTAAAGTGCATAGTTTGCTGCTTCTTCTCGATTTGCAAACCCAATCACATGGAAAGAATTTGCACCATGGTGGCGGTATTGTGCGTAAGGACAGCCGTATGTTCATGCTGCATATGTGTTTTTTCCCCTCATTCAAATTCTGTGTGAAGATGGATGATGTTGGGACTCATAACCTTGACAATATTAGCACATGAAAGGTAGCGAGACTGCAGGAGGGCGATTTCAAACGCCCATCCAGGCCCCTCTATTAGCCTCCCATTCGTTTCCAAACAGACACACACATGCTGCTGTTATTACTCACCACGTGTTGGTCACTTTCAACATCCGTCGCAGCAACAAACACGTTTGGCTGACTAATATTCTCATAATTATGATTAATGACCCTGCGGGTTAGAGTCAGTGTTAAAGTAATTAAAAACAGGCACACCCGCCGCAATCAACAGGTCATTTGAAAGTCATTACTTGAAATGAGTTTTTTTTTTGTTTTAAGAGCAAAGAGTATGCAGCACTGGGTAAAATGCGCTACGGGTCATCTGATATGAGAATAGCGCGGTTTTAACTAATGTTCCTCTTGGGGAGGTTGTGTTAGTACACAGCATGGCCCAAGGCTGCAGCATGGTCTTCGATAAGGGGAGTTGGGATGGGGAATGGGAGTAAATAACCACAGTTGCAGAAAGGGGAAATTGAGGGTGGGCAGTTCTGGTTGAGACAGAACAGACACTGGTGGTACATATTCAAAGACACACACACATGCACTTTACAAGTCTTAGTATGTAAAATCGGTAAAAAAGTGAAAAGAAAATGTGTCTTGGTCGTGCTGGACTAGGGAAGGACGGCATTATCCTGTGAGCAGGAATGCGATTGCATCTATCCATCCTTTTTCTATAGCACTTGTCCTCATTAGGGTCACAGGCGACCTAGAGGCTATCCCAGCTGACTTTGGATTGGTCACCAGTCAAATGCTAGACATTCAATCAATTCTGTGCAAATAAATATACTAACAACTTTGTTAGCCATTCATATACAAAGTATTAGAAATGGCTTGTGGGTAGATTCATAGAATGGCCTTCAAGCAGTTGAGTTGCTATTCAATCGATGTTAATACTTGATGTGGCATTATTTTAACATTTATTGTATTTGTTCTTTTTTACAGTTCGCATTCTTTGGGTGCCAGAGAATTTAGGAAGTGGAAAAGGCCTATATCAATTCCACGTGGCAGCCAAGCGTCTGCCATGCAGTAGCTGACCTTGTTCTTTAAACTATAATTGTCGAGCGGGGGGTGGGTGGTAGGGTTCAATCTTTTCTTCTCTGTGTAGGGAGGGAGAGCTGTCGATCTGTTCTGCCGATAATTCAGTAAGAACTCATACAAAAGGTCAAGAACTATAATGCAAGCCTAATAACTGGACATTTTTCGAGCAACACGAGCGTCACAGAGTGCCCCTGTTAAAAAAAAAAGTTAAGTTTTCAGCCACAAATGTGCTATATTTGATCAGGTTTGTAAACCAGTCGAGGTATTGGCAGTCGTCGTTCTTGCATCTCGCTGGGCACAATATGACTTGAAAAATCAGTTTATCTTTAAGGCTGTTCAAGATAGGCTTATTTGTCAAAATCAGGATGACTTTTAATCTATCATTTGGGGCTCTATAAAGAGATATGTTGACCTCAAATGCTCTAAGTAGATGCGGAACGAGAAGAAGAGTCATAGCAGTGCACGGTATGCTGCGTGTTGCTACTTTATTAGAACATTCGGATATATCTTGTTTGTTTTTTGGTTGTTTATTTAGCAAATGCCTAGTCACTTAGGCAATACCTTATGTAATGGAAGTGCTATCATGATATTCGCTGACATCTCTTTTTTCATTACTTGAGAAATGTGCCAATAAATTATGTCGTTGAAGCTTTTAATCTGTTTTACCCATACCCCAACACAACCCTCCATCCATCCATTTTCTGAGCCGCTTCTCCTCACTAGGGTCGCGGGTGTGCGGGAGCCTATCCCAGCTGTCATCGGGCAGGAGGCGGGGTACACCCTGAACTGGTTGCCAGCCAATCGCAGGGCACATACAAACAAACAACCATTCGCACTCACATTTACACCTACGGGCAATTTAGCACAACACAACCTTTATAATTTAACCTATGAGTGATTCCAGTGAGTTAAAATCTCTTACAAATGTTTTGCGTTAGAGGGGATTTGTTTGTCTGTCTGGGGCAAGAACGATAAGCATTGGCAAGAATTTTGGTGCAAAGAGAAATAAACATTGAGGGACATTTGAAATATGAGGCTAAAATATATATATTTAGCAATGGTATCTCAGCTGAATCATTCAGTTGAAAATATCATACCGTGGAACATTTAAAGCTGAGCACCAAGGTTTTACAATTTAGAATTTGACCAAATATTTTGGAAAAATTATACCTGATAGGCGCTAGTATGAACCGCCGTCATGTATGACATCACACCAGACATCAGCATACATGATCCCTTTTATTCTTTATTGAGATCCCCATTAGCTGCCTCAACAACTTCACTTTGGATTGTAATGGACCCCGGCGGCCATTACATCAACCAACATTATGCTAGACTTTTAGGTAAAAATATTACAATTTAAAAAAAGCAAGTTTACTAAGTTATAAAAACAATTTTGAGGACAGACTCTAAATTGTCCAGGTGTGAAGGTGAGTGTGAATAGCGTGTTCGTCTTTATGTACTCTGTGACTGGCTTGCGACCAGTCTAGGGTGTAGCCCACCTCTCGCCCAAAGTCAGCTGGGATAGGCCCCACAGTTTGACCCTGGAACGGATCTTTTATTACTTTCAATGGAGAAATAAGAGGTCGATCAATATGGATTGTGTTCGACCACGGTATGCGATAAGGCATAAATCCAGTAGTGCATACGTGTACAGATTATGGAGGTTATGAAGTAAGAGGCAGAATTACAAAATAGTAATTTAATCGAAATATGAAACCTTAAGGAATGGTGCACTCTGAAATAAAGTTAGTGATGACAACCTGTCTCGCGTGTGAAAAGCTCATCTTCGCATTAATGTAGGATACCCTATAGTGCTTGCTACCCCGCTGCATTATCTGCATTCAGCACAATTTGACATCATTTGCTCACGTAGTGATTGAGTTCAGTCAGTGTATATCTCAGCAAAAGACAGTCTGCCGTGTCTTCTTATGCATATCAAAGTTCATCGGGAAATTTCCAAATGGCTCACAGACAGCCACTTCTGAGTCTTTTAGCCACCCCCCATGTTTCACTCAGTAGGCCACTCATGCTACTGCCGCGCTCCGCCACACATCAAGCCACCAAAGGAAAGTGAAAAGTTCATCCCTTTTAGCTCCAATGTGTTCCTAACGGCTGCTTGTTCAGTTAATTCTTTGTGAACAAGCAGGCAATCTAAACACATTTTCTACATGAAAGGCTTTACATTGCCCTCAGTGTTCTTTGAGTACAGTACACTCTTGCATTGCATTTACAGCTGTCAAGTATAATTGTATGATAGCCTGCAGGTCATCTGTACAGTGTGTATGGATGTGTTGTGTTTAAAGCTTACGATGAAAAATTCCAAACTGAGCCACGCTGTTTATTTGATTTAATTTTACTGAATAACTGAATACATTTTTCACAATAAAATGTTGACCGGACGGCTCAGTTGTTAAAGTAGTCCATTCATTTAAATGCATTAAAGAGTACAAAAATAAAACATTTATATCACATTAATCTTACATACGACGTGGAGATATAATCGACGAGCTGGCATTTCCCAGATTTGAAAAAGTTACATGTGAGCAAAACATTCATTGATGAAAATGAACACAGATAACAGGATATGAACATGGAAAAAGAGAGTTTTAGTGTTGAAGAAAAAAAAAAAAAAAAAAGTAGCTCAGATATAAAGTGCATTTTTATCTGCATGACAGTTGAATGTATGACTTTATCTCCCAACTGTTTTTATAACTACTGGTGTGATTTATGTCAGACCTAATTGCTGTACAAATTGTTGCGATCACTGCCACGTTTACATTATCATCCAGCCAAATCAAGTTTATAATTTTTGGGTGACAAATGAGATCACTGAGGGTCTTCATTTTTTCATGTTTGTAGTAGACACAACTTTGTGATAGCAGACTTTTTTTACTCCATTAAACCTGTAAAACCTCTTATTCTCGATGAGTGAGAAAACTAAAGCATACATGTTGGGGGTCACATTATCAAAACCGCAGTATTCCTCAGGAAATGCTCGAGTCCTTAATTCCATTACAAAAACATCATAATTGGGACTTTTACTAGAACCCAGTATATTATACTCAGTCTGTGGGGTACCAACAGAAATTCCTAGGCGCCAATTAACTTGAAATATGGACTACATTGTGGTGAACCGCCTATCGTTATGTTTTGGGGCCCAAAAACCCTTTTCTGATGAAGTACAAAACAAGCATATACATTATTGTTAGGAGACCAAACGCAGATATAATTGCACTTTTCACAAATAGAATCTATGATCTAAGCGACGATGGTGGTGGTGATGATAATGCGTTGATTCTATGCAAGAGACTGCAGCAGGGGAGCCATGATACAGTAAGTGCTCTACAACATAGCATTTTGATGACTATGCAACATATACAGTATATACTGTATTTATATAAACAGTATATATATGTGATAATGGTCCATATCCTCAATGATGGCTTAGAAGGATCTTAGTAGATACTTTAGTTAACCTGCTTGGACTTTTTCATCCTGGAAGACAAAAGAGAGATGAGATTAAAATCATTGTCATAAAAGCAAAAGCAATGAATGTATTTATACATTACATTAGGAACATTATTATTTTATAACATTCATGTAATGTGTTTTAATAGATGAAGCAGTTTTTGACAAATTATCACTAAATGTAATCATATAGGTAAATTAAGACACACACATTCATACTAAAATAGAGCTTAGACAAAGTTTGTCTACACTAGATATACAGTATATTAACCGTGACTTGGTTTTATACAGATTTTTCAAAAAATTTATATTCGGGGCACTACATGATTGTATTTTATTTTTTTTACTTTAAAAGACACTCGATATGCCATAAAGATATAATACATGGATTATTGCTCGAGAGAAAAGTGGCCTTTCTCCAAAAAAAAACAGTCGCAATTTCCATATTATTTGTCCGCAGTGGCAACCATTAGTGACTATTAAGTTTGCTACATTTTGTATTTTGTCATATTACTTTCAGTCATAACGCCGACTTTTCAAGGCAATGTCCTCGCTTGTCATCAATGTACATTTCATTATCTTGCACTTGTAGTTCTGAATTAGTTTTACAGTGATACAAAAACAGCATATAAACAGTAACGAGGTTAATGACATCATACATTTTCAAACGTTATTCTTATTGAAAGTGATGTATAAAGGAAATCATTGTCTGGTTTAAGCGCAGCATTGCAATCCATTGTGCACGTTTTACTACTGCAACGGAGCGGCTATACCTCCCCCGGCACCGTAGTTGGAAACATTAAATCCACTGCAAACGAGCACCGTTTACATGAGCTGTGTTGTTATGCGGACGAGCGGTCACACCTCGTCGGCGACACACACAAGCCTGAACCGTTCAAGCGGCTTTTGAGACAGACAATATGACTGCGCCTGTCTTGCCCATCTGTCAGTGGGGGCTCAGGGTGCATGAGGACCCAGAAGGTCATCACCTGTCAACACAGCAAGGTAGCCTTTGACTCTCCCCGCCACTAATAGGAGTGATGTACTATATCATTGCATGGATGGATGGGGGTCAGGATTGTATATCATTTTTGTAATAGATTCATATTAGTAATTTTTTGCATTGATATCATAGCAACCTTTGCGATGTACGCAAGGTCAACACCATTTCCCCCCCCCAATTGTGGCCCGGTTTGAATAAACACCATGGTTACTGCAGTGGAAATGTGTGCAGACAGGAAATACATAGAACATTGTGTGCATTAAACTCCTCCCACATGACACGACTCAGCCAATCAAATCATCACGAAAAGTGTTCTTAAAAAGCCTGCCAAATTTTTATTAATGAAAAAAATCACCAAGTATATGAAATCAGGCTTAAAAATGGTCACACACCCTGCAGAACTTTCACTTTCACCAAATGAAAAAGTGATCAAATCAAAAAACTAATTTAAAATGCTGTGTATCTCCTTTTCACCCTGTAAATAAAATGTATTATTATGATGATGATAACAATGATGATGATATAATTTTTTTTAATTCAGTTTGTGTGTGACACTAGTCATATACTAGCATATTTTGACCCCATGTTCATCACTAAACAGAACCATTAAGCGGTGTTAAGGCTTCTTTATACTCGCGCGGACGGCGACCGCGCTGACGTCACTGTGGCTGTCCCGCGCGCAGTTTGCCTTTATACTCGAGCGCAACCCACGCGCGCAGTTTTGAAAATGTACTGCAGTTCACCTCCAAGTCGGGGGTGTCGCTACGGCTGGTATTGGGTGGAGTTTCCTCTGCAATTTTTTGGCCGTTTCAGGTAGAACAAATGGACCTAGATGACCAGATGATACGTTTAATTATGCTGCAAACTCGATCAAGAAGGGGGCGGCGTAGATGGTATGTAGAACCAAGGGGCACGCTGAGTATGTCATCACAGCATGTGACTAAAATGGACCAATCAAGAGAGATAATCTCCGTGGCGTAATTTTTGCTGTGCGCGCGTCAAGCGACGCAGAGTGGCCGCGCGGGCCAATTCATCGGTCACATGAAGCAATGCGGGCGTTGTCGGCCGCGCGACCGCGGGAGTATAACGCGGCCTTTACTCTCACAACGGTCCATTCAGCAGATTAGTATGCGCATTTCTTCTTCTGCATCCCAATCCTGCTTACTTAGAATCTCAATAGTGAAGGGAAGCGAATTGGGAGAAAGAGCCAGACGTAGAAGTTTGACATGAGCTGACAGCACGTATTTAGACGAACTTACTTGTTGATGGCGTTCTTCAGGTACTGCTGCAGCCATCGGATTTCGGGGTTCACACACACCTCCTTGTTTGTCTTCAGCTTGGCACTATTTACGAGAAAAGAAAACAGACCTCAGTGTGAGATGAAAGAGTGACACACTGGTATCAAAGAAAATGAATTTAGCACCACTGTGTTAGTTTAGGACAGCCTTCATCAAGCACATGCATTATTTTGTCTTTCGCTGTAAATATTATTTTTCGAAATGCAGAACAAATGAGCAAATGCAACGGGTAGGGCACTCTACTAAAGTCAGTCTTTTTTTTTATCATGCTAAACCTTTTGCTCTATTACTAATAAAGCATTACAGCCATGATATACCGGTATATATATATGTATATATTTATTTGATTTTTTTTTTAGCCAAGAATACCGTTCGTCTGTCGACAACGGTAAAATGTTCCCGTCTGCACCCATCCACCCCCTCATTGATGAGTAGATTTCAGCGAGGGGCATCACCACCGTTGTGTGCCCCGGGCAGCAATACACCTTTGAACGCCACTTCAACATAAAACTAATAGCCAACATAATATATATAGAAAATAATGCACACATTATAGTGTCTGTTTGTTAGATATGTGCCCTTAAGAGGCAGGCCTGATGGGGTGCTGTGTGATGTCGCCGAGTCTGCATGTGAGTGTCTGGGTGTGAGCTGTGGCCGACAGAAGCTCCTGAATGCTTGCGTTCATTGTGTTTATGTTTTACAGTTCTCTCTGTTGTAATCCCATTATTCTGTCAGTGTGCTGATTTATTTTAAATTTTTTTTGTGGTCTGGTTGCGCGATGCATTGGCATGAAAGATGAACCGCAACATGGCTGGGGAGGACTTAATCGCAGTCATCCTTCTGCTTGTCTAAATTTCATGGTTTTTCTTCTTTTGTGTCTGTTAGGTATATTTTTCTTGTTAACTGGTTCCTCCTGTCCATCACATATAATTGTACTGTTAACCCATGTTTATCTGCGCATGATTCATATTGTAATAACACCCTATTAAATGTGCTGTATATTTACAAAGGTACCCTTTATTGGGAACACATTAGCAAACCAGAAGTGGTGCGCCCACGTTCCAACTGACTGACACTTCCTTCCGCACGCTTCGGTGGGCTCGGTCTGCCCATGTGTGGGAGCGCCAGTCACAGAGGGGCGTGTCCGCACACATGCATGCCCAACTCTTTTCTCCTGTCTGTCACCTCCCTGAGATTGATGGTGAGAAATGTCCGACAAGGAGGAACCCTATTAAAACTTTTTAAGAGCGGGGTATAAAAACTCTAATACGGATCCCCGTAGGAAATTAAAAAAAAACCCAAAAACTAAATGCACTCACATGACTTGGAAGGGGCAGTTGGGCGTATGGATGAAGCGGAGCTCTCGTATGTATCCTCGAGGGAGGCTGTTGACTGTTGAACGACAGTAGCATCTCTCCAACAGACTGATGGGCTTGGCTGTGGGGCAAAGAAAGGAATAAGTATGAATATCTGATGAAATATATTCACACAGACGTCACAATGAAACAAATAAACAGTGGACCACACTGTGACAACAATACTGTAGCATGGCTTTCCCATGAATTGGATACAATGTTGACTAAATATATAAGACCGACTTCAACTGGCCGGCGGTAGATAACCACAATGTATCCCACCGGACAGTTGTTGGATTTTTTTCACGCATTCCAACACATAGAGTAATTGAATTACAGTTAAAGAAAATAAATTGTCCCTCTGGACCAATATACTATCAGTAGAACTACTATAGTGTGTTGTTCTACCTATAGCAGACAAGTTGGTTAATGACATTTTCATCAACCTCTAAATCAAGGGTGGACAAACTCTTGCGCTTCAGGCAGATGGGCCAGCCCATACGTAGATGAGGCATGAGAAAAATAGTGTGTATGTAAAATAGTTACTTTTGCATCCATCTCTCCATTAGCTGCAGCGCTTATCCTACTCAGGGTCACGAGGAGCTGTAGCTTATTCTAGCTAATTTCAGGCAAAGGGCAGACTACACCTCGGACTGGTCGCCAGTCACTCACAGGGCACATGTAGAGACAGACTCTCTCATGCACACTGTCACTGGGTGGCAACTGAAGCCACCTTGCTTGCACCAAAACAAGACGAATGTACCAGTTAATAAATTATAGTTTATTTTAACCACAAAATAATTCATTCTCTTTTTAAAACGGTATGACTGATATATATAATTAACATAATGGAATTGTTTAACCGATTGGTTGATAAAACAATACAAAATGTTGAATTTATGTTATTTTTTAACAACACATCAATAAACCTATTCAATTATTTAATGAGGAAAAAAAGGATCAAATCTAATAACGACACCATAATTTACCAATTTCAGAAAAAATATGGCCAAAATAATGCAATATATACAGTATTACAGGACTTTGGATCATGCAAATGCTCAATTTAAGAACAGAGCAGGCCAAGTGCTTTCAATCCATTGACAGTAAGTCAAACGTGCAAAATCAATATCATCATTTTGGACCATGCTGATGTCGCAAAAACTTTTTCCAACAGGCAAAATGATGACTTTTATGACAAAAATATAGTAAAATCACATTATTAGAACAAAGTCAGATATTTACAAAGAAAAGTCATAATTATTCTCAGTGAGTGAGAAAACTGAAGCAGAAAGCATTTACACTTTTACCAACCTTTTGATCCATTGACATGATATTTTAAACATTTTTATCAACATTCATTGAAAAGATGACCTGCACCAAATAAAACTGACCGTTGTTCTGCAGCAGACAAACAACTATGAATACAATTGATCCCAGAAGGAAAACAACAAATTCATATAGCTCCATAAATGTTCGACGTCACTAAATCAATGTTCTACATTGCATTTCCTCTCTCAGGGGCTGGAAACTACCCCAGATGACTTTTGAAACAACATGCATCCAATATGATGTATAGTATTACAATTCAACACGTACTGTATATTTGCGATGAGCTATACAAATGCAGTCTTTGCATGCAATAAAACGGCATAAAGTTGCGTTCACATCGAGGCACACAAATGGAATATCAAAACTTTAGGAAGAGAAAGGCTGTATTTTTTTTTCTCTCCTGGTACTGCGGTTGATCCATGATGGACGTTCATGCTTATACAGTTCCAATCTCTTGTGCAAACTGTGGTCACGGTTGATTCATGACGAAAAATAAACGGGGCTCTGCTCAGGAAACCTAAACCAAAGTGTTGAAGAAATGAACTTACATTGAAGAAACTCCGTCAATAACGAGGCCCAAAAAAGACGAAAAAAAAAAACCCCAAACAAAAAACATGTGGCGAGAGTACTTGTGGGCAGATTAAGCCCCATTCTAATAATGTTTTACACCTGATCCCACATTTGCATGAGAAAGAACGTGCAGCTTTCTGATGTCGCCATGCAAACTAGCTGAGGTCGTTTCTATGATGCTCATTTGGGACTAATTCAAGCATAAACAAAGTGGAAAAACAAATAAACACGTTGATCTGCATAGCGCCAGGGAACTTTCCACAGCCAAGAACCACACACATACGTGCGCAACCTCCCGGTGATTTACGCACGACCCATAAAAAAAAAAAAAAAAACCTGCACTTTATTTATTTATTTTTTTACTAAAGGAAGCCAAACGTGTTTTAAATCAAGTAATGCAAGGCTGTTTAACATTACTACTATAATTTTTTAACTGCTTTTGAATTCAAATTTTCCACAAATGCAATCACATTCTACGCACAATTAGAACGATTTCAGAGAAGTAATAATATTCCTGAATTTTGTTTTGAAACTGTATTCTAACACGGCGTAGTACCGTACTGCCTTCAAAAGTGCTTGGAACAATCACACCACACATGCACACACACATTTGAACAATGAATGAATCACAAACAGAGCGAAATTTTGTTCTAACCTTGCGAAGGTGGCGCATATGTCAGCAGTGTGAGCGCAGCCACGACTGCGAGCAACTTGACGCCCATCGTGTCTTATCCTGCTCAGAGTAAGTCCAGAAGGCTTGTGGAGGACCAAGTTGCAGCTGCGCCCCGTTAAATTGCGCATCAGTCTGCGGTCCACCTTCCCAAGCGAGAGAGAAAAGAGCAATTCCGGTGCAGATGTCAAAATAAAACACAATTTGAGCCACTAAAGGAGTTAATTGAAAGTGGAAGTCATTTAAGAGAGGAAGGTGAAATACAAATTGTCAAAAGAAATACATAACAGCAACGGACATATTTAAATAGATTTATGTCCAAGGCTGGCAATTATTTGCCTTTTTAAAAAAACATTTTTTAAGGGAGCTGTTCTATTTTGGTAGCCGCTATCTTTGTTTCCAGTACAAGTAAATCACGCGCAGTGGATACGCACGCAAACGCCAAACTGACGTTTTTTTTTCTTTTTTCTGACGAGTCTCCAAAGCTGCCTTAGTGCAAAGGGTTCTCACACCTTTTACACCAGGTACTGTCTACCAAAAATACTTGGCTCTTCAGGTACCACCATAATGATCAACATTAAAATACAGTAACATAGTGAGCCCAAATGTAGTATTTCCGGTTCTTTTGTTGATAACCTCGTGGAAGGGGTCAATGATGAGGCCAAGAAATAAGTTCAAATTTGCATCGAACAATTAGCTGTGGGGCTGCCAAGATTATTCGACTACTCACGATTCCGTCCTTAATCAAAATCGTTGACCATCAATTTAATTGTAGATGTTGTGATTTATTATTATTTTTTTAAGCTTTGTGTTTCTCTCAAAAGTGCCCAAGTCCTCCCGCTGTTCACGTTTTGTCTTCTCTCTGGCCAGAACGCATATGAGGAATAGTGGTCATCCGGGGGTAGTCGTGTGATGGACCCGGAAGAACTACGGCTAGCCAGTGTGCGCGACATTCGCCTCACAGTCCTGGGGATGCGGGTTCAAATCCAGCCTTCCCTGTGTGGAGTTTTCATGTTCTCCCCGTGCCTCCGTGGTTTTTCTCCCACATTAGAAAAACGTGGGGTAGGTTAAGTGAGGATAATTTAATAATCACATAAAACCATAATTTATCAGGAAAAAAAACGTCAATGCACAAAGTCATAATTGGATGAGAATAGTTATAAATATAAGACAAGTTTTAATATATAAAGAAAATCATGCGATAATAAGAAAAAGTCCTAATTGTATTAGAATGAAGTCCTAATATCACATAATATTATAAAATATCTAGACAAAAAGTCGACAAGAAAATGCATAATTGTATGAGAATAGTCATAAATATAAGACACAAGTTGTAATTTCTCAAGAAGTCAGAAAAAAGTCATAATTTTATTACAATGAAGTCCTAATATGACATAAAATCATAAAATATCTAGAAAAAAAAGATAATGACAAGATAATTCATAATTGTATGAGAATAGTCATAAATACAAGATAAAAACCATAATTTTATAAGAAATTCTTACCATGACAAGAAAAAGTCATAACGTCACTCAAATAAACAATTCTCTAAGCATAAACTTACATTTTGCTGATGATGCCCTTGTCAAGTTGCCAGAAGTGTTTTTAACAAATATCCACGATTAAAATATGGCTAGAGCGACTGCTGATCTCGGATTTTTGCGTTTACGTGGCAGTTTTACTTCATTTTTAAGTTGTAGGTTTTTTCCCATAACACCGTTTCCTGTCGTTGATGGCGCAGTGGTACATTTGCCTGACTACGGTGCAGGCAGCGTGGGTTCAGTTCCCACTCAGCGATGGCGTGAATGTGAGTGTGACTGATTGTCCATGTCTGAATGTGACCTGCAACTGACTGGCGACCAGTTTAGGGTGTAGTCCGCCTTCCGCCTGCAGACAGCTGGGACAGGCTCCATAACCGGTGTTGAGAATGAATGGATAGGTGACGCTTTTCACTTGTAAAATGAAACATTTTTGTAACAGTCAGGCAACACTGATATGCCTTCTTCTCAACACAAAGCATACTCCTTAAGGACTGTAACTTGAACACAACTTGTTTATTTTCAACATATATGTTAAGAAAAAGCAGGAGACATTTTGACGCTTAAGTTTGTTTTCAGTCATGGTTTGTCTTGTCTCGGGGTCTTCATTAGGCCAAATTATTTTAAAGTTAAGCGTGTAACTGGAGCCGATTCACATGAAGGTGAAGTGTTCGGTTACATTGAGCGACCGTCTCAGAAAATAGACAAGAGTGATGAAGAAAAAACACCCGTGCTGCAACGCAAACACAAACCCCCCGACTACGCGTAAGGCACCACTGCTACTCTCTGTTTGAGAAAATCTCGAAACAATTTCCTAGACACAGCCTGCTGTACACTTCATATGAAGAGGTCTGCGTGTGTGTGTGGATGTTGCTGCCAGTATCATTAGAGTGTTTAACAGCATGCAGATGTGAAGTCTGTTTCCAGACATTTGACTTTCATCTTCTGAGCAAACACTCCAGAGTATACATGTGGGCTTGCGAATTACGTTAATAAAATGTGTGTGTTGACTTTATTCCTAATGGAGAGATCTGGGATGCAAATATAAATGAGTTTTGGCTCTTGCGTTAGCTTCACATTGAGATTTCCAATGCTGACAAAAAACACGAACACACAACACAAATCCCGTGGCCACAGACATGGTGGTTTTTAATGTCATTGTTGTTCTACGCATGTTCCTGTCAGTCTAAGGATGAATCGTGAATTAGATTTTTTTATCACGGACGCATTCAAAAAAATGCGTGGAATTGGATTTCTTCAGATCGGAATCAGGACTCCTCCAAATGTAGATACAAATCTGATACATTTCGGATGTGTGCCAATGTGAGTGCAGTGTACACGCAGAGATCGGCTGTAACTAGTCAATTCGAGCTTGACCTCATCGAAATACACTGATTGGTGACCTCTATACACCTGGATCTGGCCAAACAACTCAAGGAAGCACCCACTGTAAAAATCGACACTACATCAAAAGCACAGACACTTATATATGGCCCAATTATGCTACATTAGCATGGCATCCGCCGTTAGTCGTTAAACAAGTGGAATAATCGCTAATGGCGGCTAGTGGAGTAATGTGGACCTTATCCTCATTTGAATCAATGGAGGAAAAGTCATCCCAGGTCTACTAAACTGTATGTAACTTTTATTTACGTATTACGATTTATTTCTATGTTTTCTATGTTGTTGTCTATATTATTAGACATATATATGTCTATATATATATATATTATTTCTATACTTGTGGAGTCATTTACCTACAATTCAGGCATCTGTCAAAGCAAGTTGTTTAAAGCATTCTACCAGTGTAAAAACACAGCCATATCATACAGTACCTGAAATGTACATGGAAATAGACAATAGAATAATCGTTTCAGAAAATCAAAAGCTGCAGTGTTGTTTAAAAAAATAAAAGTGTAATTCATTTCAATGTACGAGACTGTCCAGTATAATGATAGTCGCAATACAGGATTTAAAACTATGTTTCTTCTGGACACTTTGAAGTTGTCTGAATTTTGGATTTCAAACTCAGAAGAGGCCATGGAAACCAGTGGAACGGTGAGGATGAATACACAAGCAGCATCAGCTGACAGTTGAATGGACACGTGTTGACTTATCTCACAGGCGACAATAGAAAGCTGCAGACATGTGCGAGACAGACTCAAAAAAATGAGACAGAATGAACAAAGTTTAATCACTCACCGCTTTGCCAGGCCTTCACTGCACTTGTTGCTTGTTAATTAAGTGACAAGTATGCTCTTGGCTTCAAATCACTTGGTCATTGAATAATATTCCATTTTCTTGCCTTGTTGCTCTGTTAGTGAGTTCAGGCTCATTATTTATACAGTATGCACTGTTATCAGAATACATGTTAACATGCAATACTATATTGACATATGGATTTATATCCCTTTCTCAAGAATGTGCAAACAAATGTGTGTGTTATGTCATGGGGAGCAAACAAACCACTGGGGGATGCTTTTCATCACCCCACTGTGAACAAAATGTCAGAATATCTGCTACACAGCAAGATTTACTTCCTATTGTTGGGGTGAATGGACATTAGCACGAAGTTACATAAACTGCAAGTTGAGGCATCTTCCCGGTATTAAACATTCACTTCTTGTCCCACTGCCAGGGTTCCTTTGTATAAATAGTTTGATAACCTCTTTAAAAGTGAAACCGCACTGCATATTTGGTTTTATAACAACATATTGGCTCACTGTGAATCCTTTATTAGCCCCAGCAACGGTAGAGGCCATGTATCTGTTTCTGTTTGTATCAATTGTTACCAATTGTGACTGGATTTGGACAAAATTTGTTGTGTCGTGTCAGGATGAAACAACGATGAATTGATTCCCCTGTGAACACCATTCGGATCTGGAATATAATCTATAATCTGGATTTGGATCAGGATCAATCAACTCTCAGACAGAGTTGCAAATTGATTTGAAAAAAAATTGACTGTGTGGGTGTGTTTAAGGTTAAATTGGAACTGGACCTGGAATCGCAACATTTTTGAAACTCAAATCATTGTTAACACATTTTGATCAAATTTGGTGAGTAGCTAAGTATGTCAACAGGATCAATTAACCAACTTGAATTAATGAATGACATAACTTACAACAAGACACATTTAGTCAGACTATGACACTTGATAATCAACTAAATATTAAATTCACAAACAACAACAACAACAAACGCAGCAGTAGCAGCTGCATGCTTACGGTATCAGAAAGTCAGCAACACAAACTGCCCAACCCCAAAAGAAAGAGTCCCAAGTGGGACCGTTTATAATGGAAACATATTCTACCAAACTGAGAAAATATGCACTGATTTGTGGAAACAGGCCTTTCAGTTATTCAGTGTTTGGCAATGCAGTATTTATATGTGGCATGGTGGAGGAATGCCCCTCTGATATTTGTCTTTGGATTTGACATAAGTTTCAGGGTTGAGCTCTGTTGCCAATCTGGCTGTGTGTTTCAGGAGGTCTCACTCCAGGGGGCCTATCTCCTGCACTATGCATCAGTCATGCAGTCTTGCTGTACTCTCGATGCAGCACCATGAGACTGCTTCTGAATCCAAGTGTAAAACACGTGTTGATTTTATCTCTGGCCATCCAAAGGCTCAGCAGCTGTCCCGAGGAATTTATTTGTAGGACCTGAGAAATCTGGAGTTTATTGAATGTTTATCACAGCCAATTTCGATCCACCTTTTCTCTTAAACACTGTTACATTGACATTTTCAAGGCTTAACTAATGCAGGATGTTGACATTGCAACGACCAAAAGTTGGAACATAAAACTTTTTTTTAAAAAAAAAGGGGGGTTTTAACTTTTTGGAAAGGTTTTATAGATACACAACATTGTCCAAATCATTCCCATTTACATGAATCAAAACACACACACACACACAAAGGATATAAAGTAATATGCTTGCCAGACCAGTATTAAAGTAACAATAACATGTGCACCAATTGATTGTCCTCCCAGGTCTTCTGTAAAAGTGCTGTCTGCGTATGTATGGGTTTAGAATTTGATTTATGCAAGTATGCGATTCCGTTATACACATTAGCAACAGAGTAAATGTAAATTATTGCTGCAGATGCGTTTAAAACATAAAAGCTACAAGAACTATGTGATCTACCGTGTTTGTTATGACTGTGATGTAGACACATGCACATTCCTAGACTGAACACAAGATAACCATTTTAACTATTTTCAGCATTTACAGTGCTGTGAAACTGTATTGCCCCCCTTTTCAAAATCTTATATTTTTGCATAGTTTCCCCACTTTCATCTTTAAGATCATTAAACAAATGTAAATATCAGACAAATATAACCCAAGTGAACTTCCATCCAACCATCCATTTTCTGAGCCGCTTCTCCCAAAAAGGGTCGCGGGAGTGCTGGAGCCTATCCCAGCTATCTTCGGGCAGGAGGGGGGGTACACCCTGAACTGGTTGCCAGCCAATCGCAGGGCACATACAAACAAACAACCATCCACAATCACATTCACACCTATGGGCAATTTAGAGTCTTCAATTAACCTACCATGCATGTTCTTGGGATGTGGGAGGAAACCGGAGTGCCCGGAGAAAACCCACGCAGGCACGGGGAGAACATGCAAACTCCACACAGGCGGGGCCGGGGATTGAACCCAGGTCCTCAGAACTGTGAGGCAGACGCTCTAACCAGTCGTCCACCGTGCCGCCCCAGTGAACTTAAAATGCAGTTTTTAAATAGCGAGTTCATTTATTAAGGGGGAAAAAAAATCAGTTACTTGGCCCTGTGTGGAAAAGTAATGGCCCCCTAAACGTAATAACTGGTTGGGCCATCCTCAGCAGCAACAACTTAAATCAAGTGTTTTCTATCACTGGTAAAGAGTCTTTCACATCTCTGTGGAGATATTTTGGCTCACTCTTCCTTGCAGAATTGTTTGAATTCAGCAAATATGGAGGGCTTACGAGCATGAACGGCCTTTTTAAGGTCATGCCACTGCATTTCAATGAGATTCAAGTCTAGACTTTGACGAGGCCACCCCAAAACGTTCATTTTGTTCTTTAAGCCATTTAGAAGTTGAATTGCTAGTGTGTTTTGGATCGTTATCCTGCTGTAGAACCTAAGGTCGCAAACTGATGACTTTTTTTGCAAAAGTAAGATGAGCCTTTATGTTCTTTTTGGTCAGCGGTGGTTTTTGCCTTGGAACTGTGCCATGGATGCCATTTTTGCACAGTCTCGTCCTTATTGTTGTGTCATGAACACTGACCTTAACTGAGGCAAGGGAGGCCTGCAGTTCTTCAGAAGTTGTCCTAAATTCCTTTGTGGCCTCTTGGATGAGTCATTGCTGTTCTCTTGGGGTAATCTTTGTAAGCCGGCCACTACTGGGACGGTTCACCACTGTTCTATAATTTCTCCATTTGTGGTTAATGGCTCTCCCTATTGTTCGCTGAAATCCTAAAGCTTTAGAAATGGCTTTTGTACCCCTTTCCAGACTGATAGATGTCAATTACTTTATTTCTCGATTGTTCTGGAATTTCCTTGGATCGTATGATTTTGTTTCAGCTTTTTTAGATCTTTTGTCCAACTTGATTTTGTCAGGACAGATTCTGTTTAAGTGATTTCTTGTTTAAACCGTTCTAGAGGTAATCAGGCTTGGGTGTGATCAGCCACAATGAATTCCCGATTTCACAAGGGGGTAATTACTTTTTCACACAGGGCCAGGTAACTTTGAATAGTTTTTTTCACCCCTTAATAAATTAAATCACCATTTAAAAACAACATTATAAGTTCACTTGGGTTATATTTGTCTGATATTTATATTTGGTTGATGATCTTAAACATTAATGTAGGGAACCTATGCAAAAATCTAAGAATTTGAGAAGGGGGAAATACTTTTGCACCACATCTATAGATGTAGATGGTGGTGCCTTTTTGAAAAACTTCAAAGCTCTAAAATGCCTATTGTCATGTAAACAGCCAAAACGACATCCAATGTCAAATGGCAAATCTTCCAGCTAAACAAACATGAATATTGATGATGATGAAACTAGAATTCTGTCACGTCAATAAAGCGCTGAGCATTCTTCAACTATTTAGAAAAGAGAACAGATGACCCGGGGTGGATCTATGGATGGCTGGACATATTATGGCGTTGGGGCCAGTTTCCACAGATCAGACTCTGTCTTGAGAGCGTACAGGCAACTAGTCTCAGCAGGGGACCAGCCATTCCTCCATTGAGGTTTTGGGAGGCTGAAGGCCTGCTGACTGAGCTTTTGTCTGGTTTCCTCTACATCCTCCAGTGAGTCACAAGCCCTCCACCTTCCACCTTTACGCCGCCATATGGACCACCTCAATGCCCTATCCGCTCACTATTTAGCAATTGATCTTGAAACAAAGGAGGAACAATGACTCCGATAATAGCTTTACAGCCATCCAAAATGCAGTAAGGTTGGATGAATCACTTATTTTTTTTAAATAAAATTACAAGGCACACATTTTTAATCTCCGCATTTATGGCTATGTAATCACATAAGATCATTTATATGCTTTATATTAGCCTCTCTAAGGGTCTGTCAACTGCCCAACATAAATTCCTAATACATTATTTTCAAACACATTAAATAACC
Source organism: Phycodurus eques (assembly GCF_024500275.1). Taxonomy (NCBI): domain Eukaryota; kingdom Metazoa; phylum Chordata; class Actinopteri; order Syngnathiformes; family Syngnathidae; genus Phycodurus; species Phycodurus eques. The sequence goes on from NC_084535.1 coordinate 13,227,707, forward strand.
CAAGACCCTATGTTTTTGTAAACTGGTGGGAGATTTCTGGTTGGAAGTTGGAGTTGAATAACATAAAATGTATTGCATAAAATACATCCATTGATCCATCCATTTTCTGAGCCGCTTATCCTCACAAGGGTCGCGGGAGTGCTGGAGCCAATCGTAGGGCACATACAAACAAACTACCATTCACACTCGCATTCACACCTAAGGGCAATTTAGAGTTGTCAATTAACCTACCATGCAAGTTTTTGGGATGTGGGAGGAAACCGGAGTGCCCGGAAAAAACCCACTCAGGCACGGGGCAAACATGCAAACTCCACACAGGCAAGGCCGGGGATTGAACCCCGGTCCTCAGAACTGAGAGGCAGATGCTCTAACCACTCTTCCACCGTGCTGCCGATAATACAAATTACAAACAATTTTTCCTTGCAGCGAATAAAATGTTTTTTTCCCAAACAGGAACGGCGCGATTTAATTTGAAATCTGTGAGTGATTTTCCGTCAGAGTAGGCAACTTGAACTACAGCTGGTACTGTACTGGTCGATAAAGGTATTAGTTCCAGGGAGGCTTCAAGAAAAGCTGATGCACCTGACGATTGATGTTTTGAGGAGTTGAATTGAGTTTTTTGAAGTCAAGACATGTGATATATTGTTGGCATGCAGCCTTTCAAAATTCAAGGAATGCTCTTGCTGTATATCTTCTTGTACTTTTCATTCTATTGCAGCGGGATTTGCAATGTTTCATAAGAGATCTGTCATACTCTTCATTCCCACAGCTTTTAGAAAGGTTGAATCAAAAGTCTTGCGGGATTTTGAACTAAGGTGACAGGAAGTTATGTTGGAACCTTTTCATGCAACAGATGGCTGCATTTTCACAGATGCCACAACTGCGTTAACACACCAAGTCGGGATCGATACGAACACAATGTTTAATGTATTGTGGAAATCTTAAAAATGGCACTGGCACACAATTGGGTCGCAGTCTTTCAGTGTTATGTCTTTTGGCTCCACTTTAGTCAATGGTCACGCAAAAAGTTCATATTTTTTGGCCATTCCATACATACATTTGAGGGATTAAACTTGTTTTGTGGAGAAACATGTGGAGCCTCTAAGTTTTTCCCGATGTATTTATTGTTGCGTCTCAGCGATGCGTAACATATGCTGTCAGAGCCATTGATCCGGGTTTGTCATCAAGCTGGTATGTGGCCAAGCCGTGTATCTGTGAGATACTCAAACAGGTGAAGCAGTGCCGGAAAGAGCTGAAAGCACCAAAGACATAAATCACTTTATAACCTTTGCTAGTTAAGTAAGTAAACACACAACAGGAATAATAATTAATCGGGAGCAGTACAAACGCAGCCTAATGACTGTCTAATGAGTTATTATCTTATCAATCAATATATAAATATGCAGAGAGAGTGCTATTAATCTTTGTCTTTAAAAACTAACCCATAATGCATCAGTTCTCCACACCTTTCCCATGAATCTATTCAAACAATGAAAAAGTTTCCTGGCTCTTATTTCTGGCTCGAGTGACCATTGCTAAATGCATATCGATGTTAACAATAATAGACCTGAAATATGAGCAGTTTACATGTTGTTTTGAGTCCAATTCCCCGGAAGATCAACTTGCATTTTGGAATTCATATTAAAAACTCATCAAAGACATCTAAAAAAAAAATCCTGTGTGCAATTCCCGTCGAGGAGGATCTCGCAGCTCGGACACATCATACATCTCACAGTGAAAGTTCATTATGGAGTCGTTACAAGGTGCAGAAAGCATTTCCCACCCCAATTTAGCCACAAGGTCCCCCCTTTCCCTTTGTCACCCCTGTCTTGGGACAACCCCCGAGGTCTTTCTATTCTCAGTCCTGTGCTGAGCCGTAACAAAACAGCTGCTGTCTCTTTACAACTTTTCCATGGCCAGGTCACAACCAACATAAAACACTGGAAGGGGCATTTAAAGCGAGAGATGAAGCTACAGGTGTCAGTCAAAATGACAGAATGGTTTAAAATGAAAGCAGCTAGCAAGCAAATAAAGGCTGCTATATAGGGGATGCTGGAGCACGTGTCTCTAGCTCCAATCAAATTCTAATTAATCAGAAGGAGGAAATGACAAGAGCTGTGAAGCAAATACAAGATATTGTTACATGCTATTGATCCTGATGAACTGCTTTTGAAGTCTCCCAGTGAGGAAGCGTGTGATTTTTCATGGCCTAGATCCCTTTTGCGTGTTTTTGGAGTCATTACACATGGACATGCATAGACACCTGAAACAATCATGCATTCATCTAAATTGCAAAGATTAATCAATAATGCACGACCTGTGTAGGAAGTGACTGGCCTGTTGGCTTCACGGGTTTACATCGGTGAGCTGGTGTTGCCTGTGCTACTTCTGTTATTCTTAATGGGCTGTGTGATCCGGGTGGCCTCCCGTAGGCTCTTTATCAGCAACACATGAACATCATCAGTGTTCTTCGAGGAGCACAGCGGACAACAAAGGAATGCGTGAGGTGAATAAAAAACTGAGGGAGACCGGACAAAGCTGGAGTCTGTGACAGTTTGGGCCATTGGAGAAGAGAAGCGGTATAGATGATATAGAGGACAAAGTACAAAAGAAACGAGAGAAATGATCGGCCTGTTAAAGGTCTGTTTGTGGAGCTGGCTTTGATTAGAGGCTGCAACCACGCTCTGTTCCACATGAACACACCAAACTGCAGAGGTGTAGTCACCAGCGAGGGTGCCACTCTCAAAAGGGAGGTGGACCATGAGGAGACCTTGCCTGCTGAAGTGTCCTCATCCTTACAGTCCTATTTCTAGCATAATTCACCAACAACATCTGCCCATACATGATATGGACATCTTGAGATGCTTAATCAATGAGTTGGACATGAATTGGCAAAAAGTCTAAAAGATACACTCCATCATCTTGTAGAAAGCCTTCCCAGATGAGTGAGCTGTTATGGCTGGAACAGGTCGACCAACTCACTCACGTCTGTCAAGGTTGGGTTTTTGAGGTGTTTGTGTGGGGGCAAAATGTGGAGGACCCAAGTGCACGGAAGCAGGGACACAAGGCGGGAGTGCAGGATTATCAAAGGCAAACAAGTAATTTATCCAAAATGTTTCTCAAGTATGTTACTCAAGTAAAATGTTACTCAAGTAACATTTTGGATAAATTTGACTTGTCAGAGTAGTTTGAATGCACCATACTTTTTACTTTTACTTGAATATTTATGTGAAGAATCGATACTTTTACGCCATTACCATGATCGACATGCCTCTCGCTACTTTTATTTATCCATTATTGCGTCGACGATCTATTCTTAGACTTCGACCTCTGCGTAGGGCGCCGTTGCGACAATCCAACATGATCACTGGTGTCATTTGATTCAAATTCACCAAGCAGACGGCACAAGGTAGTCACATGACCACACACAAAGCCTGCACGGGGCAATCAAAATCACTCATTTTAGGGTGGGAAACAGCTGCACGAGTGTTTAGTGTACGGACTTTGAAAAACAGTAGCTTTGTCATCCAGCTCTTAAATTCTGACTGCCCAAACATGGATATTTCAGCCCACATCTAACTTGAGAAAACACTGCATTGTTGTTTTGGCAGTGCATCTGGCAAGATTAGCCCTATTTTATGGTCTCTCTCTCTCTCTCTCTCTCTCTCTCTCTCTCTCTCTCTCTCACACACACACACACACACACACACACACAGATACACGCACACACTACAGTTTCTTTATTCAGTCATTGAAGTGAATAAAGAAAATAATGTTTCTGTAGGGCCCATTGCATGTGTTGTTGGTTTTTGGGCAGTTAAAACCTGAAATGGTGGCAGGTGTGTGTAGACCCCCATATATTGTTATTTTTTATTTTATTTGACGTTCATGCTCTGACTTAGAAAAAAAGTTACTCACCAGTTACTCTTTCCTTGAGTAGTTTTTTTCACTGAGTACTCTTACTCAAGTGAGTATTTGGAGGACGGCTTTTTACTTTTACTCGAGTCATATTATTCTAAAGTAACAGTACGCTTACTTGAGTACAATACTGTATTTGGCTACTCCACCCACAGGGCTGAAGGGAACAGCTACAAACGAAAACCTAACAAGACATTACCTTGACAAGGGACACAAGAGCAAAACATGATATGACAGAAAACCAAAACAAAATCTTATCAAAACAAAGTCAACAAAACACAAATCATGACATCTTCGATTTTCCTGTCCTCCAGGCATAATGGAAGGGTTTCCTTAATACCTATGTCCGAATTATGGCAGTTAAAAAAAGGTGTCATCTGCTCTAAAATGGGATCATTATCAATGTGGGAACGTGTAAGTTCTCCACTCGCCTCACACAACTGATGAAGGAGAGAAAATGTGAAATATTATCATTTCAGTAGAACGCAGTCGCAGAGCCAAAATCAATACTCTTCAGAAACTCCCCCCAACCCCCAAAAAAACACTTTCTTGCTTGCGCTACCATATGCTGATTGTTAAAGTTGGTATTAAACCTTATATTGCTATCATATAGGCCTACTGTTGTATCAACACAACACCTCCCCATAATCATGTTCAATCTGAAATTTAATTGGCTATTTGGTGGAGTTGTTTGACACTTCTCAGACACCTGAAGTGTTCAAGACAGTTAGTAGACTTGCTCTCAAGCTATTTTCGGCACGTTAGATTGGTTAGAAATTTGACCATTAGTATCGATTTGCAAAGAAAAACATGAAAATGACTACATTTGGACATAAGAGGTTACCACCCAACAGTGACTATATATTGTAAGTATTTTGGCAGCCAAATGAGTGCTAAATATCTCAATACCAGTATGGTCTCCAATATGCAAATGGTAAAAAATATTCCTTCAAAGGATCACTAAGCAATCCATTGCTTTTTCTTTTTACCCTATTACCCCGGATTTACTACACTAGTACACTAACAAAATGTCATGACAGTAAATGTATGCAACAATCAGAACTACAGCAGTCTTTCCTAGCATGTCCCCCACCCCCCAATTTATTTATTTTTTTACAAATTTAGAGTGAAATATGAGCGCGTTTAGTTGAACACAAAGATGATTTACTCACAGGACGCCATGAATGAATGGCAACAGGTGGATACACAGGTTAATTGTACGGTACCATTATTTTATTATTGTATCTGTATCTAAACATTCTGTACTGTTCTAACATTCTGTTACTATATTATGTCACTGACATACTTTCGATAGATGAACAATGATACAATATTTGTAGGTCTGTCCATCTGACCTTCTATCTATCTATCTATCTATCTATCTATCTATCTATCTATCTATCTATCTATCTATCTATCTATCTATCTATCTATCTATCTATCTATCTATCTATCTATCTATCTATCTATCTATCTATCTATCTATCTATCTATCTATCTAACTTTGGAACTATCGAACTATCAATCTATCAAGCATCACGCTACTTTGCCGCAGCACAGTGGTTGGGAATCTTTGCACTGGAGTCCCACCAAATAATATATAATATATAATATAATAATATTGTTATCCTATAGAAGGATAACATTTTACCTACTGTACTGTTGTTTTAATTACTACAACTAAAAGTTGAGTTGACATAACAGTTTAGTGTGAGATCATTAAGATACACATCTAAGTGTTCAGTGACTCCTCATACCTTACGGATGGGCTCACTCTCCCCTCAGAGGACATCCATCCCATCAGGGTAGAGATGTTCCACTATAGGATGAAGGCGATCACTCTGAACAACGTTGTATTGATTTGCTGTGACCTCTCCTTCCAAGCGAACAAGGTGACTGAACCCATGCTGGCAAAATGACCTCCACAGCATAACAGAGCCACCCGATCCCCCGCAGGGGTTCCTGCACTCCTTTATTCAGGGTTTCCTTCAATTTGTCACCTGTCTGTTATAATGCTATTCATGTTTGGAATCAACCAGACTCCAGAAAGACCCAACTCGCTGTTTGACCTCTTCTCACAAACACAAATCCAAACCGTGTTGTTCCCAATCACACATGTGGAGCAGATGAAATTCCTTTATTAATGCATCCACGGGACACAGCCAGTATTTTTTAATAGCAGGGCACAATAGGCAATAATGCATATACACCTTCAATAAAAGTGTTGTATCAAAATGTTTTATTTCTATAATGAATGATTAAGGTGCTAAAGAGAGTGTTATTGGAGGCCTCCACAGTAAAATATGTTTTAAATGCTGTTTTCCAGGGAACAGACAGACTTGAATGCACCCATGCATTTAGGCCAGTAATGGGTGGTCTTTCAAGCTGCTGCATTAACCACTTTACAGTAAGTCTTTTAACTTCCCCCTCAAGTGGTCTGGTCAGTTGAGCAGGTTGAACATTTTAGGTTTTAAAGGTCATAAACCACCTCGTCATAGATACACACACAAGCTCACTTCATGACAAGTCATGATTTGCACAAATATTGTAAACTATTGTAAACTTTCTCATTATTGTTGGGACTTTTTAATAAAATATTTTAATAAATTGGGTGTAATATCTCAACTTCACGTGAATTCAAATTTGGTTATTCACTGGTCCACTTCAGCTTTATTTTGTTTAGATTAATCATAAAGCCTTTATTAGTTGCAAAGGCAAATTAAAGATATTTTTTAACATGCTTGAGAATAATACAAGTGTAAAAAAGAATTCAGCAACCTTTATTACTAAAACAATAAAACGCTCATTCTTAACTTTAAGAGTGAAAACAAAATGCTTAGTTGATAGGGGATGAACTGAGTCGTCGACTAGCTTGACACGTTGACTTTACCACTGTGTAATGACGATGTTAGCTCACGTTTTTTGGCATTAACAACATGGATGGCTCGCTGAAATCAACAGATGTCGATCGGCGCAGCAGACCAGCATTGCTGCATCGTGTGTTTGGATACACTTTATCCAAAATGAGACCGCTAGCACTGTCACTTGCAAAATGTGCAATTCTATCCTCAAATATAACAAACGCACAAGTACGACAAAAAGGCATCCGCTAACGCTAGCTGGCATGTTAGCCCTCAGTAAATTCACCAACCTCCTCTAACAGTGAAAAGACAGACAAGATACTGTAGCGTCTGCTTAGATTGCAAAACGGTGCTCGATCAATAACTTCTTTATTGGGAAAATGAACGGCTAAGGTCGGCAACAGCTAGCGGTTCGATCAAGCTTTCATGGCAAGCTCTTTTTTTCTCCTTCCGGTTGCCCCTCCTCCCGACTCATCCATCGAATCACATACTGTATCCCACTCAGACACCTTCATGGTCTCAGACCGATGGATCTTGTCAAACTCTTGCAACAATCCAGGTAACACAACTGTAGTTTTGCGACACGAGATTATTGTAAGCCTTTCCCTCCTCCTGTAGTTTTTAATTGCACATAGCAGCTTTGCAGTTGTGTCATGTGATTTGGTGTTAAGAGTTTTACAAATTCTTACTGTCAGCAAGGAAATGAACATGTCTGAGTGTATAAATGTGATTGGCTGAACGAGTTGGGCCAATGCAACAGAGGACAGTAGGGAAAGTGAGCGAGCGAGGTTGTCATTGGAGACAAAACGTGTGCACGAGTTGATGCTGAAAAAAAAAAATATCAATGATGTCATCAACTAATCAACTTCAACTTGACTAACATCACCTTCGATGCCGACTACAAAGAAATCTGACGTTATTCAATCCCGACTAGATAAGCAGTGTAAAATACCACATCAAAAACTATGACGTCTTATAAATGGGGATGTTATATAGCATGACATAAAAAAACCAAAACTGCCTTAACCTTTACAACGAGGGATGAATCATATGACTTCAAAGTCACGCAAGTTTTAGACAGTATTCTTCTCTTGTCATGTTATTTTCTTATCAACCCCTGTTGACACTTGTCCTTCTTTTGGGATAAATGCTGTAAAAAAGCCACAACAAGGCAAAGAAAAAGCAAAACATGCACATTTCTAAACTATATTGATAAATATAGTTATAAAAATAATACAGAAATTCCACACTATTTTAGCAGGAGTTCAATATCTTTAATTAGAGCAGTACTAGTAGTTCACAATATATTCATATACATGTCTTATAATGTATATTTGTATCATTGTGTATGCGTGAGGGCATGGGAATTCAAGTGTCGCCCGTGGACCCCAACAAGTCTCTGTTAACCCCGCACTCTCCAGACAAAAGGCACTTTGTGTGTGAGTTCTGTATGTGCAGTGAAAAGGTTTCAGGAGGTGAATGTAAAATAAGGCTCTTTTTTTTGTGGGTCTTTTGCAACCATGTCTTTCACTTCCTTGCTTTACAAAAGTATGGACGCTATTAACAGGGACTCAAGACCATTCAGGGGCTGTATAATGGTCAAAAAGCTGTGATAATCTGCTTTTGGGATGGTGACCGACTGTTGAAATGTGAACTGGCATCGCCTGCAACTGTATGTCTGTCTTTGGTCTTCTGTATGCTTGCTATTCAGCCACTGTGGCTTTCACTTAAATCCTATTAAATAAGGAATAGACAATTATAGTACTGAGAGCAACCTTTGCTTGTCCCTCAAAGTCTTCAAATACAAGAGCTGTATGAAAAATGGCCTTGACAAAGATGACAAGAATGTTGCTCAGAATGCAGGCCTCAGCTAAGACCAGAGTGTTAACAAAAGGGGGGGAGGGGGGAAATAATTTGACCCATCAGTGAGTGATGATGGCCATAACACAATATGGTTTGGGATATAATAATTTTTTGAATCATATTCCACAATGTTGCCAATATACAGCATTGTGATGTATGTCATGGAGGTTAAAAGAAAGGTAAGGAGAAAGGGAGATAAACTGAAATAGCTGAGGCAGACTATTTGGATCTAAAAGTCACTAACTCCCCAGAACGTATAGTAAGGATGGATGCCCACAATTGTGCGGAGTCCTCACATGTCACAGTTGGAATGTACAAATGAGACCGGTAGCACTGTCATAAAGGAATCTCATTTAGAAAACGTGGTAACTCTCCACACAAATGAATCTGATAGGCTGTTTATGTGCTTCAGTGCTGCTGTTTTGGATAGCAACTGAGTTTCCCGAGGCTCATTTAACTGTCCGAATGTGTATATTAGCGTCTAGGAACTGAGAATACTCCAACTACTTTTTTTCCCCTGAAGGGAAAAGACAGGTGTTTATTTGAGGGAGGCATCTATTAAATAAATTAAGTTCAGCTGTTTTAGTAAGCTTATATAGACATTGCTTTCAAGCAGAAGGCCTGAAGATTTTTTTGCTAACACTGACTGCTGTTTGGAATCGTTCATAATTGCCTTCACCTTGTCCGTGGCCCAAGTTCCAGCTGACAAAAAAAAAAACACCCCCAAAGCATGATGCTGCCACCAGTATGCGTCACTGATGCTATGGTATTGCATTGGTGATGAGCAGTGTTGTGTTTGCACCAAACATACTGTACCTTTTGGAATTATGGCCAAAATGTTCAACCTTGGTCTCATCGGACCACAGCAAATTTTCTCCACGTGCCTTTGGAGTGTTATTAATATACAGCAGCTAATCATATTGAAGGAGCACGTGTCCCACAGTCAGTAATATTGGAGCAAGGCGTGTCCTGTCTAGAACACAAGTGGGATTCTTAATAACGCGCTTTTGGGAAATTGTAAGGGTGCAACTGCAAATTGTAGCTGGGGTTGGTTGTTTCTCTTCGTAAGATAAGGCTTCCGTCTTCGCACCCTCTCCTATAGCCCAGACATACTGTATAAAGAAGATGGGAGATCATTGTCACATGTACTAAACAGCCAGTACTTGCCGGAGAACTCCTTCAACATTGCTGTCCACCTGTTGGCAGCCGCCCTGCCCTGTTTCAATTTTGGAGAGACATAGATTTCTTGTGATTGTCACTTTTGTGCCATGTTTTCTCCACTTGATGATGGCTGTCTTCACTGTGTTCCATGGTATAGTTAATTCCTTGGAAACTCTTTTGTAGCCTTCTTCTGTCTGATACCTTTGAACAGTGGGATCCTTCCACATGCTGTGGAAGCTCTGCTGTATGACGTGACTGCAAAAATGTGAGGAAAAGCCAACTAGTACATCTGAACTTTATTTGAACTAATAAGAGGCACTTGAATGTTGGCAGGTGTGTGCTCCCTCCTATTTAACACGAGTTTGAATGTGATTGGTTAATTCTGAACATAGCTACACCCCAGTTATAAGCAGGTGTGTACACTTGCGCAACCACATTATCTCGGTTATTTAATTTTACTTCCCCTCTCAAAAGGATGTTTTTTTTTTTTTTAAATTGAGTTCTATAGGTTATAGGTCACATTAATGGTGGAAAAAAAGTATTGACCAAAATGTTCAACCTTGGTTTCATCGGCCCACAGCAAGAATGAATATCTATATAAATAAACAAAAACCTTTCATTTGAACAGGGGTGGGTAGACTTTTTATATTCTCTGTATGTACAGATCAAGAGCAGGGTGTGTTCCATTTCACTGGACAAGCAGCGGGGACTGGAACTGACCGCTTTATTTCCCACGCGAAACCCCTTTGTGTTTATCTTCAACTTTGATCCCTTCCTTTCCATATTTTACTATCCTCTTCACTCTTCCTTTGCCTGTTCCGACTCACTGTTATCAGGTGAGCTTGGTTAGCAGCTCTGTGTCGCGCTGTGATTTGGATAAGAGATGTCTTGTTGTTCCCAGGACGGGGACAAGGACAGCACCACGTGGCCCTGCTACGGCTGCCAGCTGTCCACTGGCCTCATCAGACCTAACAGACCTCCATGGGCAGGGGTGGGGGGCTGGGAGGCGTCTGAGCTTTGGGGCGAGAAATAGCTGATAACTCAGGAGAAAGAAGATAAGAAGATCAGGATGTAATGAGGTGACACCAACTGTACGGATGATCTCGTTCTACTAAAACAGATTCTGAGTTGTAATTCAAATTGTGTATCGAAATTATACCATATTTCCTTTCCTCTTGTAGATCTTGTGCCCGAATTAATTAATTAATTAATTAATTAATCATGTTAGTGTTATAAACATATATGTTAATAAATGATTTAAAAAAAAATATGAAACAAGATGTGTACAGATTTAGGAAAGGAACATTTAACACTTTCAATACCTTCTTCAGACCAACCATTATATTCATTTTCTACACCAATTGTGCGTATTAGGGTCCTAGGTGAGCTGAAGCCTGTCGCAGCTGACTGGGCAAAAGGTCTGTACTGCTTGCCAGTCAACCGCGGAGCACATAGACAAACAAACATTCCATCCACACACATTCCCACTTCTGGAAAATGTAGTGTCTTCAATTTACATTTGTAATGTTGATGGAAGCCAGAGTACCCAGAGAAAACCCACGCAAACTCAATGTGGGAAAGCTCGAGCTACGATTTGAATCCCAAACCTCAGAACTATGGCGCAGACGTGCTAACCAATAAGTCCCTTTGCTGCCTTTTTTCAGGCCGCTTTGTTGAAACGTTGCGGTAATATTTCTAATTCTAAAAATATGCAGAATGAATAATAAATCTCAAATACGGGTAGGTGGTATTTATTAATGTAAACTACAAATGACTACCTTATCCATATTCAGCTTAGTTTTCAATACGTTGTAGTTCGATCTACTCTATCTTCGCTCCCTGCTCACCAAGCATACCACCACTCGCACACTCCGTTCCTGCAGTTTTATTGGCTTTGTGGTTCCCATAGTCCACACTGTTTTTTTGGACTTTATTTTTGTTTTTATCTTCTTTTAAATGTTCTGCCCCAAATGACTGGAGTACTCTGCAACAAATATTCAAACTCGCCTCATTCATTAGCCTCTTATGACCTTTTTATTCACCATGTGCTATGATGTAATGTAATGTATTATGTAAATTTGTAACTATATCACATTGTACAGTATTTGTATTTGCGTTTATTTGGCCTTGTTTTGCTTTTTTTGTTTTAGTCTGTTGTCTGCAGCCAGTTTGGCATTGCAAATGAGAATCTGCTCTTAATTGCCTTATCTGGATTAATAAAGGCTAATAAATACACACAATAAATGGAATGTATTGCCACCATGTTTGACACAGTTGGACAACAATTTGGAATATCAAATTCTAATTCTTGTCAAGTGTAATTATTAAGGATAATTAGGGAAAATAGGATATGCAGACATTCTGCAAAATGCACTTTAAATCTAGCATCTTTTTTATTGGAGTAACATCAGCCCATATCCCTCTCATCCCATTCCAAAAAAATCTGAAATATATATTCTGATTATATTTGAAGGCTGCCTCTGGAAAAGATTAGAGTGCTTCAGGGTGCATGTATGCGGTTTGGGATCAACTTGCCAGTTCATATACTGACAGATTAGGTGTCCCCCCCCAACATATTTTATTTCCAAGGTCTGAACTCTATATGCTTGTCTGTCTACGTCTGCCACGGGGTTCTCGTATGAAATGAAAATTATACTCCCTGTGGGTAAATTATTCGCATTTGCACAGCTGGGTCGGCTGCATGGAAAGGCTTAGAAGTATTTGGACAACTAAACAATGTTAATTTGAAACCTATTAACATTCTACTTCGGTTCAGGTTGAGGAAGACATTTTCAACGCTTAACAAGACCAGCGAGGTGCGTTTGGTTTCTGTTGAAGTGACTTGCCTCACAGTTTCATCCATGAAATCCCGATCGCCACGCAGCACCCCACCGCATGATCTTCAGGTGGAAACGTGGGCGGAAAAACAATGACGGAACACCACTTTGTGCTCCCCCTGTTCAAATATTTGCTCACACGTCAACTTTGAGTCTTGAGCATCAATGGTGGTATTGTTTTTTGCTGTGTTTTATTGTTTTGGCAGGTGTCATTATTTTTTTTCTTGAATCGAATCTGTCTGGAGCTTAATAGGCTGATCTTGATGGATTCGCCGGGTTTCCTCCCACCCACACCAAATGAGATATGAGCCCCACTTGGGCAGTTCTTTCTTGTAAAGACAGCCCGAAGCTATTTTGTGCTGATCGAACAAGTCAAATACAGAATTCACACAATAATTGCAGCAACTTTAACTATTTGAATATTTATAATGACACAGAAAATAAAGCCTCCTGATGCATCCTTTGAGAGTTGGAATGGTCAGCACCCACCCAGGCATTCTACCTTGATTGGTTGGACAAGCTGGAGAGAAATATAGCAATAAATACTCTGCAAAATTAATTTACATTCATTGTTGGGCCAGTTTGTTCCCTGACCCATTTAATGGTGCATTTAAAACTCATCTAAAGGGCCATTCTGTTTTCTTGAACTTCTTAACTGACGATTTTCTATTTAATTGTACAGTATTTGTTGTTGTTTTTCAGTGGTGTTTTCATTAAGATTTCCTGTGCTTACATAAATCTATATTTATCCTTTTGTTTAGATCTGTGCTTCTGTTTGACGACTACTCTGTTGGGGGTGGAATGCAATTATCAATGAATAATGAAAAATAATATAAAATAAATTAATGCCAGAGTGTAATCTCGCTGTAAATCTCTGTGGTTCGAGTTTCTTTCTTTCTTTGTATTCTATAAATAAATCACACTAGACTGGATACATTATGTTTGTGTGTTTGGACTGAGGTCAGGCACATCTCACTGCACCCTCAGGGAAAAACCTCAAACAATGGAAAGCATTTCTGCTGTTTCTCACCTAAAAGTGAATCGTTTTCTTCTCTGTGGGTTTGCGCTTCATCGAGCGTGGGTGATGGTGTAATGTTAGTGCACAAGTTCATAGCTGGGAACTATATGTTCAATAACAAGAACCACTGGATCATCATCCTTTTGGTATTAGTGCTAAGCTTACATACAGTTCACACTCTGATCCATCATTCTGCCACATGCCAGAAACCCACTCGTAATAGTGAAGTCATACGCATACGATACTGCTAATAAGAGAAGCCAAGCACTTTGACCTGATTAAATGAGCTCATCGGTGTTTTTTGATATGTGGGGCACCAACCTTTTGTAGGTAGGTTAAAAATGTGAAGTCCACCCACACCCCACCCCCTCCCCACACACATGTTTTAAACTTTCCCGCTAAAGCTATCCCCGTTGACACAGGCACAAAACTATATCATTTGCATGCCAGTCTTGTAGTTTGCATTGTAACTTTGTAAAGAAACACCAACTCCTAGACCAACCATACTTTTAAATACCCTTAATGACGTATGTAATCAATGGGATCCCAGTAGACTTTGGTAGCATTGGTGGTGGAGTACTGTCCACCAGTACAGGAGAAATGATTGACAACTCATTAGTCACGCCTTCTGTCTCTGATTGGTTGTTTTTCATCTGGCGTGGTGATTTCTTGCAACTCAAATTAGAGACTCAAGAAGGTGCCAGAAAAGTTGGATTTTTATTTTTTTCTTCCCAGATCATTTTCATCATGTAGTGCCGCCAGGTCATGCTGACAGTTTTGATAAATGTTTTAAGATATCATTTTTTATTTATTTATTTCAAATTCCCCTCTAATCATATAAGATGTCCATAGTTCCTTTACCAATAATCACACAATGGAAAACTAGGTTGCTTTATGCTTCTCTTTGTCCAAGGTGACAAATGGTATGACGCTTCTGTCTAATTAGGCTATATGTTTTCTTAAGAGCAGATGTGACTCCTGCATAAGGTCTGGCATGATGCGAATGAATGAGCTGAGTCGTGCTGTGGGCGTCTGGGTCGTGAATTTTGTGCTCGTGTAGAAAATCATGAAAGTCAGAATGGTGACAAAAGTCTTGAGTTTTCTGCTTTTTTATGAACACACCAGCCAGATTGCACTTCGACGCGGATGTTTCTGCTTTGTTAGGCTAACATAAGATCGACATTTGGTCATTTTTGCAACCTTGCTATCATCAGGTGCTGTTAATTTTCAATGGAAGGGTCATACTGGAGATTAATAGTGATTAGTTGTGGTGTGTACGCGTTTTTTACAGCAAACATCCTTAACTTTGTTTAACCAGGAAAGGAGAACAGTTTCTCATTTACAATGCCCCAGTGGGTGGATGATCCATTGCCACATTCTCTTCAGCTCTGTCTACATGGCAAGTGCCTAGTCCTCGATCTCCTCGGTGTTTGGCACTAATTACAGTACAGTGACTGCGACTCAGTGGATGTGATGATATTCACGTCATTTCATGCTGTCTTCACTCTCGGATGATTTGCTGTCAGTGAGCGATAGATACACTGTCAGATGATATATCTAAATTTATGATACCGCTTGATGAGAAGTGGTCAGAAGGTAAAGAAGCCAAGGCAATCAATGTACTGTATTTGCCGACAGTCTTACACTAAACACCCTTTTCCACTAAGCAGCATGACTGTGGTTATGTATGGTTACACTTTTTTGGGGGTAATTATGAAAATATGAATCCCATTCTGTCCCAGTATTTTCAGCAATCTTTTGTTCACATTTGATGGCTTTTGAACTTCTTGTATAGAAGTAGATTAAGGTTAAAAAGCTTTGTTCACTTCACAACACAGTGACACTGGCAAGAGCAGACTGGAAAGAAGAAAAACTATCAAATCCATCCGTCCATCCATTTTCTGTACCGTAGGGTCGCAGGCGTGCCGGAGCCTATCCCAGCTATCTCGGGGCGAGAGGCAGGGTACACCCTGGACTGGTCGCTAGCCAATCGCCAATCGCACATATAAACAACCCCTGCATGTTTTGGGGATGTGGGAGGAAAACCGGCGTGCCCGGAGAAAACCCACGCAGGCACGGGGAGAACATGCAAACTTCACACAGGTGGGGTTTTGACCCCAGTCCTCAGAACTGTGAGGCAGACAGCTAACCAGTCGTCTAACTATACAATCATAAATATATTTTTGTTTGTTTTGTTTTTAGATGCATTCCAGAGCAATTGACCTTTGTAATGACGGTAATTCTTTACAAGTCAAATCATAGCACATTTTCTGTAGGAAAACCAGTAGAGGGGCTTTCATCAGAAACTGACACAGCAGCAATGAAACTATTGGAAGCTGCAATCTATTCACGCTTCAGCTGATCCCATTATTCTCTTCACCTGAAAACAGTTATTTTTGTCTTCTCTTTTATTGACAAACAACAATTATTACAGCTGCACTAACAGTGTAAATTGAGGAGTCATGTTCCTTTATTCTGTATTTTCTCAGTGTGTGGAAGACGGTTTTCATCGTGTGAAGACGTATCCAAGCCTTTCTATACTACCACACAATCAATGTATGACTTATTATTACCCTTCTGAGTTTCTCTATTTAGATAAATGACCCTGACGGAAAGGGCGCCCCAGGGATGTTGCGCCACCCAGTCCCCGTTTCTCTTTATATGTGCAATTGAGAGCTTTGGCTTTCTACATCATGCAAAGCACTCAAGTTTATGAAATCCCATTGTCCTCAACATTAAACTTCAACCAATCACTTTAAAGTTCTTTCTCAAATCATTTTACTTCTCCCCAACTTTCGGGATTGCTTTAAATCATAGCTTCCATTTATTAAGTCCTGTTACCATAGCAATGGACCTACGAGAGGATGGCTTTCGACAGGAGCACAAGCAGGGTAAACCATCCTCACACTTACAGATCCTACACTTGAGCGACATCGGTAGAAGGGGTCAAAGTGCACCCGTGACCCTACTGATGAAGCACTTCTGTGTGGTGAAGCGGGGTCACCAGATCACAGAGGAAGAGTCTGAGGTCAGGCTGAAATGACAGTACACCAACATACGGGCAACGCATCCACCCAAACTGGGAGTGAAACACATCACTGCCATTCGTCTTGTTCCAATTCTTAATTCTCTCTTTGGGCCGCCACTTGTGTTGTTTAAAAGCTTCATCGCATAGGAGACAATTCTATGTTTCGTTTGGTCGGATGACAATTTCAAAAGGGAATGTCTGCCTTTGGAAGATATACAATGTTTGCAACATTTGTTATTTTGATCATAAAGCATGATGTTGTTTGACTCCTCCATCTGTTGTCACTCATAGCGTGTTAGCACATTCCAATATGGAAAGTGCTATTCAGGAGAATTCTTCCTGTGTGTCCTCCTGAGAGCCCAATGTGATTTGTGTGTGTGACAGGTGCTCACACAAATATAAGCGCTCTCGAGGCATATCCGAGCTGTTATCGCCTTGAAATCAAGGTCACCACTATTACAAATGAGAAACTTTGCTTCATTCTCATCAGATCAACA
This sequence comes from Phycodurus eques, assembly GCF_024500275.1. Lineage (NCBI taxonomy): Eukaryota > Metazoa > Chordata > Actinopteri > Syngnathiformes > Syngnathidae > Phycodurus > Phycodurus eques. Next base: position 13,244,890 of record NC_084535.1, read on the forward strand.
CGTTCGTAAGAGCCAGAATAAACCATTGCGGCATTTCCGTCCTCAAACCAGCCTCTTCACATAACGCTGATGAGAAAGATCTGTTGTTATGAATCACTTTAGATTCATAAATATGCACATGACTAAAAACTACTTTCCCATACTGTACCGAGAAACAGCATCTTTTATTAGGTTTTAGATAAACCCAATTGTTGTTGAACAATTATTACTTGGAGGATGCCTAAAAATAGGTGTACCTTGCAAGGAAGCATTTAAATACAAAACAAATGGTGAAGGTAAAATGAAACAATGACATTAGGGAAATTGTGTTCATATGAGCACAATTAACTATGGTATTATGTTAATTTTTTTTATATTATATATATATAGTGTGGTTGAAAAGCAAAGGATTAAATCAGTGACCAAAATAGTTAAGAACTGTGAAGATTGTGTGTAACTAGAAAATAATGAAACATCGTTATTGTCATTTGATCAGCAAAATTTAGTGCAATCCACCACAGTACAAAAATCATCAAAAGATTGCTAAAACCCGAAATAATATACAATAATACTTTTGAGAAAAAGAACAATGAAGTGTTTATATAGAAAAACACACTTTTATATTATTATTTCCTTCCACTTAAAGGAATTTAAAAAATAAGAAGTACTTAATGAAGTAGGCCCATAGTTGATCAAGAAAATTTAGCCTAAAGCCCATTTATAAATTGTCGCAATCCAATAAAAAGCAGACTGCATATTAGGGTTTGAACGACTTCAGATATTTTTGTAATCGACGCTTAGGTGATAATAGTTGAGTCATCATCAACTAATAGATGACATTGGTTTAGTGTTATCCATTCAATCATACATACAACTTGACATTGTGTTTCGGGTAAAAATATTTCTTATAGTAGTTGGCGGATGGGACAGAAGACCCCACTTTCACAGGCCACATTCTTAACCACTTCCCCATTCTATAAGGATGTCAGTTGTGTTTTAAAGTGTCTGGAATTCCATGTATAGTTGTTTTAGGTTTGGTATGTGATCACCCCCAGAGAATTTATTTGACGATTTATATGTCGCTTCAAGATGCGTGACTCCATTCTTGCTGCTTCACAAATTGAGCACAATCACTCCCTTTGCCCTTGCTTCCAACTCGAATGCCCACATTTCCCAGACACGCTTAGAAACATGACTGCTTCCACATCTTAGTGCACATTGAGTGCCTGTACACTGTACACGATCAGCTGACAAGATCTCCTAGTAGCTTGTCCTCGATCGTGGTCTTTTGCCATTGTCACAATGGGTACAGCTAGGCTGCAGCATGGAAACGCTTAGAGAGGCTGAAGGATGGCCCTCACCCTGACCACTGCACGCCACTCCTAAAACACAAGCATGTGTAAAGGATTTGGGTGGATAATGACTTCACTGGAAGCAGGTGTGACCAATAACTGTGTTCACAGCCATGTTTAAAATGAGACATGATTGCACTGTTTTTAGCGGAACGCTCGTCGTAATCGTCTTATTGATAAGCTTTCTTTAAGAAAAGATGAAAACATGTGTGCCGGATACGGACTGGAGGAAGCTACAATTGTTTTGGGGATTTATTTGCCCCCAAATTGGACGATGACCAAGTGATCAAGTCTTAAACCGTCGTTGGCTGCTGTTTTGCTTCGCAATGGAATTCAGAAGGGCTCAGTTGTTAACTAGTGTTTTTGGGGGTTTCTTTTCCTGACAGAAAATGGGGGTATTTATTTGTCTGAAGTGGGTGACACACCTGTCGACTAACTGTGACACAGTGTCTATGAGAAGGTTAGTCAAGATTTGAGGAAATAGTGTAATTACAGCAGACATGAAGCATCATTGGTTTCCATGTCAGCTTTATTGAGGCAGGATGCTTCTCATCATTGCCCTCTGCAACAGCACAGAGCAATGATCCATCCATCCATTTTCTTTACCGCTTATCCTCACTAGGGTGCTATACTGTACTTGGGATGACTTAATTTTGGCTCATTATAATGAAATGAAAACCCTTCAAAGTTGATCATTTCAATTAATCTTGTAAGAGTGAATGCTTTCCTAAATTGTGGAAGAGTTAAAGTCCTCATCGTTGGGTTGCTTGGGTATTCTTTCAGTATAATTATTCTTGATGTGACAAAAAACAAAGGGTAAATGGTTACAACATTTGGTACACCTGTGCCATCCGGTATCTAATACAAGAGCTCCATGAGAAATTCTTCCTCATATTGAGAAATGTTTGTCATATTTTGCCACAAAATATTAGAAATATATTTTCACCCTATGATGCAATGCAGTGGTGCACCACTGTATATACTGTAAATAGCATATTTTTACACATGGACACAAAGTGGATGAAAGAATAAATGTGCACTGAAGATGCGTGCTTTATATAACTTAAAGAGTCTGACAGTAAATAATAGTGTTGAGTGGATAATGTGTTTGTCATACAAACCAGGCACACACAGAAACAAGCAGCTAGACCAGCCATTTGAATTCTGTGTGTGTTTAACCTGGAGTTATATCCACCAAATGTCGCTTTATTTGGTAACGATATATGTCAGCAATGATTATGTTTGACTGCTCCCCAAACGGACCGTACAGTAAAGGCATTTTCCTCTTAATGTCAAACAGATCCTCAATGTCAGTCGGAGTGATGAGAGGTTACAGCGAGCCTACATCCATCAGCCTCCACACACACACTATAGTATGATATACAACAGCATTTCCTCGTCCTCTAAGAACCCCTGCCATGCACATAGGGATCTTCTGCTATTGCCCCTTCCCCAGGAGGACCACTTTAGATAAACGTTAAAGCCAGGCCAGGCTACTTTGAAAGCTTTTCTTTTCCAGAAGAAATGAGGAGCATACTTGTGTGACGAACGTTGGAGCGTGATTTCAAGAAATAGAAAGGTGTGCATATTTATTGAAATTCTTCAGAATCTTTGAAATTATTTTTAGATGCATTTCCTTCCTTCAGATTTAAATTTCTGAAGAAGATATGTAGCAATATGGGCCAAGCGTGCCACATGGAAAACTGCCCAGAATCTTGAGGGAACAACGGGACTTGGGTTTGTGCTTTGGTTACCGAGTGAATACTTAACAGACTTTGCACTCACACCACATGAGAGCGGCTTGAAAGACAGACTGAATTTTTCATGCTGAACAAAAATGTGAATCCATCAGTGCCAAGGTCTAACTCACTTTTGTTTACTTTTTTTTCTGTTCATTGTGCAAAACCTGACAACACTGAAGGTGTGCATGTTTGATGGAAGCACTTCGTTGACATTTTCTCTGGAAGAGAGCTAGGAAACAATATGGCTGTGTTCCTGCACAAGATACAAAAAAGTTTTTTTTTAAAAAGCTGATTTAAAATGAAAATACCACAAATGTATAGTGTAAAAGTATAAATTTAAGTTATAACTTATATTATGTTAAGTTAAGACTTGAGGAGATAAGTACATACGTAGACAACATACCATCAAAAATACAATACTACGTTTTTGGTTGTCCCTTTTTTTTTCAAATATTACGAAGAACTGTGATTCTTTACAGAAATTCAGAGATTTTAACTTATTAGCAGATTCATTAACATTACTGATTGGATTTGTTTTATGGATCAGCCACTTGTTCCATCCATCCATCCATTTTCTGAGCCGCTTCTCTTCACGAGGGTCGCGGGCGTGCTGGAGCCTATCCCAGCTGTCATCGGGCAGGAGGCGGGGTACACCCCGAACTTTTTGCCAGCCAATCGCAGTCAGCCACTTGTTGTTAATTGAGAACAGTCATTTGTGCCCCGTATGCCAGTGCTTTTCCATTGGCCTATTGGCCTGTTAGTCTGTCCTGCGCCTTTGCCAACTAGGGACTGACCTCAAACTGGCAGTAAAAGCAACACTATCAAGATTTTGATGGAATTCATTCACGTCTGAATTTGGCAATTGAATCACTACTTTGAATGAAAGGGGGCAAAAGTACTCACACTCTGTACTTAAGCAGAAGTACAGATACATGTGGAAAAAAATAATAAAGCTAACGAGGGTTCTAGGCTGGCACAAAACACCGTATTCACCACCAATCATTCTCGTAGGCAACAATGTCAAATGGTTCTGTTAAATAAGGTTATTTTGCCAATTAGGGAACAAAAAGTAAAAATATATATTTTCAATTGTAGGGAGTATAAGTAAAACTTAAACTGAAAAATAAATACTCAAAGTAAAGATACCTGAAGTATTTGTACTTCGTTGCTTTTCGCCAATGCCCTTAATTAAACATAAAACACATGAGAAAGAAAGAAAACCAGGCGCCCTCTCCGCTACACTCCACTGTTAAACAGCAGCGTATGAGAATCTGGTTTGACGGGTGTCAAGTTGTCAAGCTAGCATTTCTATGTTTTCTTAATGTATTTGCGTCCTTGATGAGAGAACATTACTTTCCTCTGAGACAAACTCACGTGCTTGCCCATCAGTATCAAACACACATGAACATATGGTAGATGACATTGACGTCTACATGTTAACATACAGTATACTTTGCTTTTCTTTTTTTGTCTTTGTTATGAAGTTGCAACTCGTGAAACATCCATAATTTGAATTACAAAAAACAGAGTAGTATAAAACTAACAGATGTTGGTTTGCTTCATGTTGAGTCCAATTGAAAAAGAAACTAGATTACGACAGTCAAACCTTGATCCATGCACCTCACCATGCTTTAATGATGAGGTTTTTTTTCACATCCACACAGAGGTACATATATATATATATATATATATGTTAGTTTCACCAGCACATATTTTCCCACGTTTGTTCTTTATATCTGCGGGTGATGCCACTGACCTTCTTGTATTGATACAAACAGGAGTGAGAAACACGAGACACTTTGCCCTTGTCAGTGTCACCACAAAAATGTCACTCTGGCTCAATAAATCAAATGGATTATGATCATGTGTAGTTTTGCTTTGCAATTACCTCTTCTAACCACTAGGTGATCCCCATGCAAATCAAGTCAAAAGTGCCTGATGATCAGGAAGCTTCATTATCTTCATAGTCTAACAAACACTGGACATGGGTTTTACAGACACACACATGCACAGTGCAATTACAATTTCAGATGTTTTTCACTGGTTCTGACAGGCACCAGATACCCACAGTGGACTGAGAGATGCTTGGCGGGGAAGATGGGAAGGAGGGAGGCACGGACTTTCTCCATAAGCAGCCAAGTGACACAGGAGTGTGAAGTGGGTGAAAGGCAATGATGATTACAGTGGGAAAGGATGTGTGTGGGTTCACAAGTTAGTTGAGGCGTCATTTCTACGCATACCAAGTAGAACTTAACAGCAGCATTGATTTTAAGAATCGGTAGATGGCTATAAGTCACAATTACCATCCTCTGGCTTGTCGTTAACTGCTACATAACTCACTTGATGTCACACACGACCTCTTTACAATGCATATTGACCTAATTTTGTAAACTATGTTTTTAGAGGGCTGTTCTTCTGTCATCATTGGGGTCCGCCATGTCAAATAAACACGCAGTTTGTTGATAAATGCAGCACAGTTAAGTTCACAAGCACATGTGTGGTAACCTCAAGTGCCGTATTGCACTTGAGGTTACAATAAATGAAACATCTTGAAAAATAACCATCGTTATTGCCCCATGTAATAAGCGAAATTCCGCACACTGTATAATTGACACCCGCCATAAATGGGATTTGTAACTAAGTATAGATGCCATAAGATGGCAGCAACACACCATGCAGCTAGCATGAATGCAATCATGAACACATGGTACATAAACAACTGTTATTTAACACAACTAAACCTCCTTCAAACGAGGCTCATCAACAGTATTGGTAGCGTATTAGCTTAAGTAACGCGTTAGCACAAACTGATGTGACATCACATATGGGCAAACAAATGTGCGGACCAGTACATTACACAATCAGTAAACTCACCTTTTGGCATTTACACACAATAATTGTTGAGAGTGCAGCCAAATTGTAACGGTAAAACAGTACTTTTTTTTTTTTTTTTTTACTTTTTTTACTTTTTTACTTTGACTGTCCACAAGGTCCATTCAAGGACTTCAATCAAAACAGGGCATCTCAAATGCAGACGAAAATAACACCATCAATGAATTAAACCTACCATCAACACCAAGAAGCCACAAGATGGCACCAAAGTAATAATTTGATACCTTTGACCTGAGGGGGGGGGGGGCAAATAGATGAGCTTTTCCAGGATTAAAAGAGGATATTTCCGAAAAAAGAAATAAAAAATACAAATATGCTACTATGTAAATCCACAAGTTGTGATTCCCAAATATGTGAGGGGAGGACTGTATTGTATATAGCTGACAGTAAAAATTCCCTTTTACTTTTGTACCCAAGTACATTTTCGATTGTGCACTGTTTTTTTTTTTTTTTACTTTTAGTTAGGTAATGCAGTCGTTTTTTTTAACACAAGTATCTGTACTTCTACCGCCACTTTTAAAATTTTCTGTCCAGTTAATGATGGCAATTTGCACCCTGGAATGGCTTTACCATCTATTATAGAAAGAGTAAATTCATTTAAAACATCCAGCATCCCGAAATGAAATGCACTCATCTTTAGAACGCAACTTGTATTTGTCTTTATGCTTAAAATCAAACGCTGGTAATGTGCTGGAGGACATATAAGGCCATTACCAGGGTGATTGGGACTCATTGTCTGAGAATGTGTGTGCAAGTGGAACCAACTGAACTTTTAGTAACCGTACGAGCCAAACTGGAGGTGGCGCTACAGGACATTTCAGGACTTTTAAAATGTGCCGTGCATTCATTTTACATTGACGTGTTCGACTACTCTGTCACACTTGTTGACACTCAATACCATAAAGGCCGCAAATAACCTGGTTATAAAGCCAGAAACAAGTGACATGGGTACCTAAACACAAAAATGTCTTTGTTAGAGACTTTAAGCAGATTTACATAGATTACCTTGGGTCCTACTAGGAGACGCGGTGTGTGTATGTGCGTGCTTGTGTGTGAAAGACTCTTACGGCTCATTCCAAAACGCCTCCGCTGTGTCTGAACAAACATACAGCAGTGTGCAGCCAAGCATGTGTCAGCTCATAATGCAGAGTGCTGTTTACTCCTGTGCGGGGGGTGGGGGGGGCGGCTGCACTCAAAGTGAAACTTGGGGGGGAGAGGACAGACGGCATGCATTACTGCAGACTTCGGAGAAAAATAAGTGTTTGCTGATAGTTTGATTAGACAGAGACAACCAACATCTTGCGAATATGAAAAAAAAAACTTTTTAGAAAAGGAGGACAAGTAAAAAGGGTCCCTGGTTTCTGCAGCTTAGGGGTGAGTCATGCCACATGACTGATAATTCTGGACCCTGTTTGTGTATCCATTACAAACACTATCTCAAATCATCTTTCCCCATTGAAATGAGTAGACATGCAATCAATCTATTCCAGCCTCCTAAAAAGAAAAAAATCATGTTTTAAATAAGAAAAATAGCATTGCAAGCACAATGATATTTTACTATATAAAACATATATTATTGCACAATTAAATCAAATGTAAAGGAATAAACCGTTTTTGTCACATTTTTTGCCTCAGTTCAATGAACATTGTGCTGCTCTTTCCATTGTGCACACCTTGGCCACCTGGGGGGTGTATAATACAGACATAGTGACACAAATGAAGAAGAGTTTCTATTATTTATTTATTGATTGTGATTGAATGAGAGAGAGAGAGAGAGAGAGAGAGAGAGAGAGAGAGAGAGAGAGAGAGAGAGAGAGAGAGAGAGACTGATTAACAATTGGGTCATTACTGAGTCACAAACCTTACTAAGGTTGAACCGGACCAAGCTAAGAGGCTTCAGGCATCACATCATCCTTTGTCGAGCTAAGGGTCAGCTATGTTTCTAGAATATTACCCTAGGAACTTCCTAATAACAAACTATTTCAGATAGCATAAAAGAGGAGAGGTTATTTATTTTTTTCTGGGGAGGAAGAGTCCCCGTTGTCATGGACAACTCAGAGAGCGGTTGGTGGATTATAGTTGAGCTTGCATGCAGGATTCTTGGCATTTCTACAGCCACAGGTAGGATATATGGTGACTGGTTATTTCTGATGAAACAAGACAGACTACAGAACCTCGTGATTTGTTCTGTTGCTCTTGGATTCTTTAACAGAGGTTCTGAATTTCCTGAGGCAAGAGTGTAGCAGCATGCTAGTCAAAGGCATAATATGATGCTGAATCTGTGCGGGACACTTCCACAGAGTAGTAAACAATATTGTTTCAAAAGTCATGTGTGGCAACATAAACACACTGCTGTAAAGAATTACTTGTATTCCATACACTCGACTAAAAAAATAACCCACAGTCTCCACTAAATATTAAGAATGAGTAAATTTTTCTGCTCCAATCAAATGTTTTAACAACATTTCTACTTCTACTTCCATGATGATGATCCAGTGCTTCAACATTTCTACTTCCATCCAGTCTTTGTTCATCATTCTTGCTCATAGTTACCAACTGATCCTCTTGGAAACCACAATGAAGCTGACCCATCCAACACACATTCATTGGTCAAAGCATTAGGTACACCTGAACACTAATGTCAGTGAAAATGAATAAACATTTCAGTCTTCCCATTTTCTCTACAATAGTGTCACACAATAGAACAACAAAAATAAACACACTGGATGGTTAAATTAAGGTACAAATGAGCATCAACGAAATGCCCAGTGAGACTACAATTTGTAAGTGTAGGAGGTTGGAGGTTAATTGTCAGAGTCAGACCTTAGCAGACAGTGTTCTTGACCTCTAAGTACCTCACTTTGCTGAAATACAGTGGAGCACTCATCAATATGCAAATGCTGGTGTAGCTCTTCTATACAGACACATACCTGTACCACAGGGGTCAAACCGATTAGTCGATGAGCGTCCAGGCGACTTTACTTTTCTGCATCTGTCATGAACGCAACAAAGGACAGGACCCAAAATGCACGACTCCAATTCAAATGGACAGTTGCAAAAAGAGAAGTTTAATAAACTGGCAGATGTCGGTACACAGGCAGGCAATCCGCAAAGCCAACAGTATCCAAAAAAACGTGGGGCAAAAAGGCAAGGTCAATTATCAGAACAGGGTCTAGGCTTACTATGAGTCGGTGACGTGGAAACAGGGAATGCTGGAACGTGACAACAAGGTACAACGAACTGGCGACCAGAAAGAATGAGACACGAGGTTAAATGCCTGGGGTAATTAGGGTAAACGAGGCACAGGTGGGGAAGATGCTCTCAGGAGCAGGTGTGTACGAGACAGGGGGAAGACAACAACCATAACACACACCCATGACAGCATCGACGTTAAAAGGTTGAAGTGGACTAATCGCTAATCATGATTTTCTTGTCTTCCAATCGGCCAGTTTACAGAGGACCTTCGGCTCGCCCGTCTGCTGCCGATGCCAAAACTGTAACGCTCTGTGGAGCAGCGAAATGTCCGGCAAACAAGGCAATACCGTCTTCGTACGTCTGCGTGGATCGGAGAGTATGAAAATAAGAATCAATGAAAATAAGCTGGTTGTGGACAAGAATAGCAGTTAGCCACACCAGGTTTGGCTATTCCTATCGCGTCTGGTCTTAAAATATTCATACCAGTGGAACAATGGCACTGGCGGCGAGGAACAAGGACAAGGGTATTGCGTGAACTCATGCGCCATCTTTGTCGCCAAAATGTTATATCCAAAATGCGTTGACAGTAACTGTGTGCGAATGAAAAGGGAATTCCCACACATTCACAACACGAAACTAACATCGTGACACTTGTGTCGCTATACGACCCAGTGTCGTAACACTTCATTGTCGCAGCACAGCATAGAGTCATAGGTTACTATGCTACAAGCGTGGTGAAATATTTGACCAAAAATGAGACCAGTATCGTGGTCATTTGCAAAATATGCAAGTCTATCCTCATATATAATAAAAGTGTGAAATACATGTGTGGCATACATATTTACATGTAAACGTGAAATAGAGAGTGAAACTGATAATTGCTTAATTTTTTTTTTTTTTAGCTCGGCTACGATGTCGCATCCCCTACTGTACAAACTAGTAGTTAGCCTCATTAGTCCGTTGTTAATCAACTTCTACTGTACTGCACTGTAATTGAAAAAGTTGCAGATGCTGCTCATTCACACAGCCATGCGCCATCCAACTAATGTCTCTGCAACCAGCAGGTTTACTGGCCTTATTTGAGCTCATGTGGTTTTATACACTCATGAGATTACTGTACATTTGCCCTTGTGTGTGCGCCTGTGTGTGCAAATTTTATGTGTCGGTCTGCCTCTGTGTGTGTCTTCTATAGACATACAATTAAATAGGGTAGGCTTTTGCCCTGATTTTCAACTGGTCTACATACAGTGTTTATCCCTCCCACACTCTATTAATGAGCAGCAAGCTTTTAGCAGCATTCTCCTGATTTCCCTCTGGTGCTGATTGTATCGTTGCATTTCGGCTAAGGCGCCCATAAAAACTGTTTCCATGTGTAGATTTCCTCACCTATAACTTCCAAGGCAAAATAGTATCTAATTTTAGGGGAACCATATTTCTTTCATCAAACTCTCAACTGTACCAAAGTGTTTAGTTAGTTCTTTATTTGATGTAACCTAACCATATTTTTACTTGAACCGCTCGTATTTACGTTTGCAATTGAACATCTCACGTCACAACCCACTATACGAAAACTACACAGAAGGTTATAAGGATAAAATTAAATAACATAACATTCAACTTTGAGTGCCCTTCTTTAGCTCGTTTCTGTCAAAGTTATTTGGTGGTGTTGGGGGTCAAATCGCCATTACCCTTAAATCGATAATTATAGTACTGTCATTAGCACTTAAGGCATCAGATGTCGCTCTTGCATTTCCCAAAGGCAAGCCATTGCATTTAATGTCAACATTCGGCACAATTTGGCCTTTTTGTTTTCACTGTTAGTCTGAGGATACTGCCAGCTGGATTTGGCTCAGCTCCTTGCTGTCAATACAAGTCTTGGCCAAGCATCACTTGCTTCTAGCTGGTATTCCAAAGAATACTTTCATTCAGACTAAACAAATACTGTATATGATATGGTACCATTGATCATTCATGAAGTCAGGATGAGAGATAAGAGGAAATGCAGTCATATCAAGTTACTAACCGGCACTGTGTTGAACCCGGGGCTCAAATCGTAATAATGAACACGAGTAAGTCATTAGCACAATTCAGTGACCAAGACATCACTTTCAACTCTTGGAATGGATGCTTTAAATTGTGGCAGCTTACTTGAGGTTTACTCAAGCGCAAAAATCAATCTAATCTTTTATCGTCACCTGAACACATCTACAGTTGAGAAATACAATCAAGAAGCAAGTCCAGCTATCCAACCAGACAATCACAGGGCACAGGTGACTCAATGCATTTACATTCACACCAAGAGGGGAAGAAAGCTTCCAGACCATGACGTTTATGGCCTCAGTCTACCATCTTCAGAGGACCTCATCCAGTAATACAATGTCACTTAGCCAAATCATCAAACTGGTTTCTTGAACGTGACAATAGGTTCGTTGAAGTCAAAGACTCCTCCAGTCATCAAATGTCAATTCAGTAGACCAGCAGTTTACACATACATGGGAGTCAAGAACAGAAACCATAATGGGTCAACAATTGCCAGTTTGCAATGTAAAAAGGTGAAAGCTACCTAAATTAAAAGGAAATATGTCAGGAGAAAATGCATTTCAAATCAGATTTGCAGTTATTTGGAATAGAAAACATGTGTCACTATAGTATCTCAAATCTGCAATAATCTGGCTTGTTTTATATTTGCAGGGAATGTATGAACGTAAAATAAGGCATTGCAAAGACCACCCTTGCAGACTAATTTATTGCTTGAGAAATAGTGAACAAAGTCTGACATCTAGTGGACAAAACCTGCTAACCCCCAAAAGTGAAATGAGTTGCATTTCCTTTTCAGTGTTGTGTGCTGTAGGAGTGGAGACGCTACAACAGGGAGACTTCAACAGCCTTGGCATCTACCTGCTGTAAGAACTTGCTCGAATATATTTGTTTTCAAGTTTGATCCTTAAGGCTTCTGCTGTTTGTTCAGTTCACATCCAAACTAACATGGAGCCAAAGGAAAGCTTCCCCGACAGGAGAGCTGCACTCCCTGCTCTCCCAGAGAGAGACTCAAGTCTGTTCATAGTGTGTTTCCCAAGAAGAGGCTATCCATGTGAAGAGTTTTGTCCCAGGGGCATTTTTTTCTGGTTCATAAGATGGTTATCTGGCTATTACCGGCAGTATTTACCGCTCCTTTATTCAGAAAAAGTCCGAGTTCACACACAAGCTGACATGTTTCAGTCTGTTAAAAATGGTTGCTGAATACATGTGGTCCAAAATAATGATTTGTTCCTCACCAGAGTGTCCTCTGTTGGCATCATGATATTTGAGTTGGCCTATTTCCTGGATGCACTTTTGCTCATGTGCCTGCCGTGAGTACTCAACTTGACTTTCTGTACTGACACCATAACATAAAATATAAAGAATGAACTGAATCAACTGGACCCTTCTTGTTTGTTGAAGAGGTTTCACCTTTAATCCAAAAGGCTTCTTCAGCGCTATAGTTTTAAGTGTGGAGTTTTCCTATTTATGTCTCTGGTAGCTGTGTCCCCTGGGGATGGTCACAATAGGGTTATTGTTGTTGCCAGGTGTTGCTGGTGAATAATCATCCTAACCAATATCTGCCTGGTGGCAAAACAGCTTTTTAATGTCTACTCATCTTGTGGAACAAGAAACTCTTTTGGAGAGAGATGATAGGACATTGTTGCAAGCGGAAAATAGATCATGGCGCAACCCTCATCCTCTGTTTAGAGAGGACCTTTCTAGTTTGACAGAGATGGCTTTTTTCCACACTTTCCACACCAGCGGTCCTCCCTCTCCACAATTTGGACATCGCTGTCCTGAAAGGAATGTCCTTCTTCATGAGATGAAAAACACTGCTCACCCATGTTGTGCCATGTGTATGTGTACAGGTTTCTTGGTCTCTCCAATGTAGAGGTCATTGCACTCCTCACTACACTGCACTGCATAAACAACATAGCTGAGTTTGGGTCTCTGGATTTTGAGGCAATGTCCAGATTCTGGATTGGGAGGAACCTTCAAGAACTGAAAAAGCCTTATGGGGTAAAGTTGAAATGTCTTCAGCAAACAAACAAACACAGAGACACGCACAGCGTGCTTTGAAATGTTTAATGACACCCCAGGTGTAGTTTACTGTTAAACTAAACAATCACACATTGCATATCTAAATACAAGACACATGATCGTTTTAGAACTTGCAAGCTTCATGCTAACAGTCAATGGAAACCCCCATTGACGGGCTAGCTAGAATTAGCATTAGCTCACCGGTGGGATTTTCCTTCAAATAACAAACATTTATACACAAACTAAGTAACACGTATTCTTCTTGATCTGTGAAAAACGAGTTAACGTTCTTCTTCTATGCTTTGTATGCAGTGCAAACGTGTTGCTCCATCATGCATCGCACCACACTACCCCTAACATGCAAAGGAGCAGCCGAAACGTTCATTTGCCCCCTGACCGTCTGACATGAAATCAGACTGAAACGTTCCTGTTTTAGGTTAATTATGATTACCAAAGTCATTTATATTTGCTAAATATATTCTTGTTTCATTTCTGTATTTTTAATATTATTATTTTACTTTTTCCCAATTTATTTTTTGGTTGTTCTTTTATATATTAAAAGTTGAATTTTGATAGTTACTGTACATGTATGGGATTGGGATTTGGTATTGGCATATATACTTAAAATCAAAGACTCGGACTCTGGTGCACAAAATGTGATCCAGGACATCCCTAATAATAAGATTTAATCAGCAACCGCCTTAAAAGTCAATAATAATAGCAATCCATATTAGCAACCAAAAAGCTAAAGCCAAGACGGACATCGATAATGCCCACAATTACGTCATGATGACATTTCGCGAACGTTCCCAGAGGTTCCACTTGTGTCAAGTACAATGTCTGTATGTAAAGCTTTCAATGAGTTTCAGGTTTCTTTGGGATGACGTAAAAGCTCTTAGAATCATTCTTATCAAATATATGATGCTACAGGACACTACCATTTATTAATTAATGAAAATAAGCGCTATTAACTTGATCACTCTTGGTCGGCCGTTGACTTGGAGGGCCTTTTTGCCAACTAACACACCACGTGATCATTTGGTGACGACATGGCGAATGCTCCCATCGCGGTTTGTCCTACCTTTGATGTTTGAGGAGATATCATTGGTAATTTAGAAACTCCATAGCTGTATGATCAATCAATATGACTGCGAGAAACATTTCAAATTATTTGCAGCGCGATAAATGCTGTTATTTTTACTTTAGATTGCTGACAAAGTTGGAATCAGCAAGTATGACATTTGTATTTTTTGGCTAAATTAATGGATTCAATATCATGTCCTCTGATTGGTCTAATTAGATGTCATTTAGATGTCAATCATTCAAAGTGATGAAAAACAGTGCGCATGTGCAGGTACACAGCAACACAATCCACAAACATGATGGATATACGATGTTGATATTCCATACAGTACAATAGTTCAAATCATTTAGAAGGGGTTTGAGAGTTATGGTTTTGTCATATTAGTTCCATAAAAGTGTTTAGTGCAAAATTTAATTTTGAAATAAATATGTTTTACTATTTAAATTTTACAAACCCCAATTCCAATGTATTTGAAACATTGTGTAGAACGTAAATAAAAACAGAATACAATTTGCAAATCCTTTTTAACCTTTATTCAATTGAAGACACTACGAATATCTTTTATGTTCAAACTGATAAACTTCTTTTTTGTTGTTGCAAATATTCACAAATTTTGAATTTGATGGCTGCCACACTTTCCCAAAAAGCTGGGACAGGGGCATGTTTACAACTGTGTTAGATTACTTTTCCTTTTCCTCTCTGTTTAACAACA
Organism: Phycodurus eques; assembly: GCF_024500275.1. NCBI lineage: Eukaryota > Metazoa > Chordata > Actinopteri > Syngnathiformes > Syngnathidae > Phycodurus > Phycodurus eques. The sequence continues at coordinate 13,259,908 of NC_084535.1, forward strand.
ATCAAAAAGTATTTGGGGACTGAGGAAAGTAATTGTTAAAGCTTTTTGGAATTCTTTAACATTCTTGTTTCATGTAAAACGTCAGTTGCTCAACAGTCCAGGGTCTGTGTTGTCGTATTTTACACTTCATAATGCGCCAGACACTTTCAATGGGAGACAGGTCTGACTTGCTGGCAGGCCAGTCTAGTACTCACACTCTTTTACTATGAGCCACAGTGTTGTAACATGTGCAGAATGTGGCTTGGCATTGTCTTGCTGAAATAAGCAGGGACGTCCCTGAAAAACATGTTGCTTGGATGGCAGCATACAGTATGTTGCTCTAAAACATGTTTTTACCTTTCAGCATTAATGATACCTTCACAGATGTGCAAGTTACCCATGCCATGATGTTGGCTTTTGAACTTTGCGCAGATAACAAGCCAGATGGTCCTTTACCTATTTGGACCGGAGGACACGACGTCCATGATTTTCAGAAACAAAATGAATGAAATGTGGACTCGTCAGACCACAGCACACTTTCCCACTTTGTGTCAGCCTATCTCACATGAGCTTGGGGCGAGAGACGTTGGCCAGCAGCATTTCTGGGTGTTGTTGATATATGGCTTTCGCTTTGCATTGTTGAGTTTTAACTTGCATTTTTAGAACGACCTGTGTTCACTGACAATGGTTTCCTGAAGTGTTTCTGAGCCCACGTGGCAATATCCTTTACACAGTGATGCCATTTTTTAACGCAGTGCTGCCTGAGGGATCAAAGGTCACAGGCATTCAATGTTATGTTTCAGCCCCACCACTTAAGTGCAGAGATTTCTCCAGATTCTGATACTATGGACCATAGATGGTAAAATCCCTAAATTCCTTGCGATTGTAAATTGAGAAATGTTGTTCTTAAACTGTTGCACTATTTGCTCACGCAGTTATTCAAAAAGTTGCAAACCTCACCCCCGTCCTTGCCTGTGAACAACTAAGCCTTCCAGGGATCCTCCTTTGATACCCAGTCATCAGACTCACCTGTTTCCAATTAACCAGTTCTAAACAGGTGTGTTTTGAGCATTTCACTACTTTCCCAATCTTTTGTTGCCCCTGTCCCAGCTTTTTTGGAACATGTTTCAGGCATCATATTCAAAATGAGAGAATATTTGCAAGAAAAAAAACAAAAATGTTCATCACTGTGAAAATTAAATATCTTTATCTTTGTAGTGTATTCAGTTGAATATACTGTAGATTGAAAAGGATTTACACATCATTGTATTCTGTTTTTATTTTTGTTTTACAGAATGTACCAACTTTTGAATTGGCATATTGGGATATAAATTCATACTAAATTCTCATGTGAACATGCCATAGTTACACAGTTGCTGATGAGGAGTTCTCTGCCATATCTGCAGCTGTCCTCCAGACTGTCAGCTCTTTACATTATGGGGGAAGATGGCTCAGGTTGGAGGCTTTCATAAGTTCCTCTATTATTCCATAATGTCTGTGGTTTGTTTCCTGCATCCTGTGTTGGTGTGGCATGCAATTATTCCAGGTAAAATTAAGCTGTCCTTGTAGTATATCTTAGAACCTCAAACCTTGGACACCTAAATGCCATTCATATAAATTTCTACGCTTTTAGGGACCATGCTTCTAGTGACTGCCTTGTTCAACTTCATACTCAGCAAGAAAACAAAGACCGAATCATCTAAAAGATCGCAGGAGAGTTACAGCAGCCAAGGCCCCACCACGGGGTATGTGACAGAGGGGGTCGCCTCGGACAACACGCTCTCCTTCCTCCACATGGTGACGGGAAAAAGAGTTGCCCTAGCAACCAGGGATGAGTGCAACGGCCTGGCCGAGATGGGGGGAGACAGCTTTCGGGCCATGCTGGAGCTGGAGAACACACCAAAAGATAGGAAGAGCAAGGAGAGGAGACCCACGTGGATGAGAGGTCGGAAGGAGGTGGTGGAGCGAGAGATGGAGGAAATGATTGAGTTTGGGGATTCAGAACCAGAAACTACCTCAGACACTGCACCTATGATCACTTGATTGATGCTTTTTCTGCACTCCATACACATGTCACAGCAAACCGTTGAGTACTGTACTGTAATTGAAATAAACTAGAGATAAATAAAACGTTTCTGATCAATGACTGGTGATAACGTACAGTATTTATACAGTATGATTACAAAACCAAGAGTAGTAGAGTCTCTAAAGTCGAACACAATTCATTCCAGTATGCTCGTTGAAGCCATTCAAATTTGTTAAGCTTTAGAAACAATCGTTCCCATAGGGAATAATGTAAATAGGAATAATCCCGTCCAAGATTAAAGAATCACCTTCGTAAAACCTTCATGTGTTTAAATTGTGATCTTTTTAATATTCTTGACAGACAAATTGTTGTTCCTTTGTTTGTCGGTTTCATTGTAATCTGTCATCTTTTCATAATAAAAGAAAAAAGAAAAAAATTAAGAACTGTAATATTCATTTAAAAAAATAATGACAAAGTTGTACTTCAAAAAATGACTTGCATGGCAGTTCTGATTTAGGCGTCTCACTTTTTAACATTGCTAATTGTCGCACAAGTGTAAAAATATGTTAACCCCTTATGGAATTTTAAAAATGATAAAATACTGCTTTAACTTTAATGACAAAGGTGAAATTTGGAGGTGACGTGCATCTATTTGTTTAAGCATTCTAAATTGTCACACAGGTGTAAAAAGAAGCTAATCACTGTAAAGCACAAAACAAAACCTGCTTTCATTTGTAAAAAAAAAAAAAAAAAGTCACAGTGTCTTATAACTTCCAGTATATATTTTTCTCAGATCCTCCTCCCTTAAAGGGGAAGTTTCTTATATATATATATATATATATATATATATATATATAAAACACTTTTTTTCAGCCCTCTGTAGCCCCATCTTGTGGCTGTGATTTTGATTTACCAGAAACCTCTGTGCCCAAGAAAAAACAACAAATCAGAAACAGAAACCATGATTGATGAGGTGCCATTCATTTGCTGTGCACTCGCATGCACACTCATAGCAGGTACACCCTCGTGTCCTCGCGCTGACATGTTTGTTACCTTGGGCTTCAGGAGCTCTGATGATACTAGGATGGAATATCCACATCCAGAAAATAAAAAATGCCCGAAAAAAATATTGGGGAATTAGTGAAGTGAGGCTACATTCAAATCTTTCTAACAGATTAACATGGCAAACTCCCCCTTTGGTACCCCTTGTTGAGGATGGATCTTCTTCTGTATAAGTGTCATAAGTCACAAAAAGCCAAGAGAAATAGTATAGTTGATGCTTGCCGAACCCTTGTGAAGTACAATCAGGTCAGCGCCTTTTTGAATGCATTTAGACAAAAAGCCAAAGAAAAAGCAAAATTGACCCGGAGTCAATCCATCGAGCTTTTACTGTAAATCAGGTTTCATGAGATTTGCAGACGTCTGGTGTGAACAGTTAAAATTTTTGGGTGACTTTAGAGACGTAACAGTTTGAAAAATGTCTGGTCACATTCCAAATTATGTGACTTAGATGTTCCAGAGGTTCCACTGTATCTGTTTTGTATTCATGTGTATGATTTTAACAAGAGGATTTTTTATGATTAGCCATTTGGACCAATTTATGGCACACCAGGTGCTTTTTAGTCTGATTTAGTCCATATTTGCGAAGCTTAAATGGACTGGGGCAGCGACACTAATGTGAGGCAATCCAATCTAGTTAATGTTTCATGCATTATTCATAAGGCAATAAAGTGGATTAAGTCTTTCACTCATTCAACGGCACTATAGTGGAAATATGTACGAATGTGACAGGGAAAAGCTGGAATTAAACAGTCACATTCAAGCTGTCTCATTGTGTGTGTTTATCAAGTGTGAATGGTCACCATGGCGACGGGGCTCTGGGAGGTGAGCCCAGACACACTGGACCAACGAGAAAATAAAGACAATGTGTCCAAAATGGTGATGCGCCACTGACTGATTTGTTAAACATATTTAGTGTCATACAATACAATAATAAAAAGCCTGCTTTTCATTTGTCTCTTTTGTCAGTCTCCATGCTGAGGTTGTTCTTTTGTTCAGGCTGTAAATCAATACTGTCTGCCAAGACACTCACACTTCAACATGTACACACTCCAGTCTTTTGTTCACTGTCTGGAGCCTTAATTGGACCAATCAAAGCTACAGGGAGACTCTATGAGCACAACAATGGCACATTTCAAGTAAATAGCCTGCAGGTTAAAAAACTGAACACGCTTGCTCTACTTTTGAATGTATTTTGTGTGTGCTGGGCTCAGGGCATGTGATTGGAGATGCTCAGATGGAGAGAACAGTGAGACTTTGTGTGCAGGTCAATGAGGTCACCCAACGGCTTGTGCTCCAACTCTTATAATGAACTTAATTAGCAATTGACTGGTGCCAAATTAATTGTTGTTCCATTTCCAGTTGTGTTCTTTCCTGAGGGAATGGACTCAGCGAGGAACATGTCACTTCCTTTAAATCGCAAATCCCCATCAGGGAGAGTGAGGGAGAGACTTCCTATAGTTCTTGTTCCCTGCTACAATGGCTCAGATGGAAGATCCGGGATCAAAAACAGGATGGGAGGAATAAATCTCGGACATGGTCACGGTGGCTTCTTCCTTTTTTCCACAGAATTGGAGCAAAACAGGATAGGCGTTCTTCCAGTGTGCTTGACTTGAGGGGATTCTAATTGAAAAGGCAGAAATGTTATATGAATTTCTTGGTAAGGCAATATAATTAACAGAACATCCAATCCCATCTGACTAGTTTTTAGGCATATAACAGGACAAAACCAAACATCCGGTAAACATTAATCTATAACCTTCAATTATATCCCAGAAAAGAACAACAAATGAACTGCAAACTGTAGGACCTTGATCACACTGGGGAGCGGATGCAACGCTAATACAACAGGGCCCGCCTATGCCCAACACCGATTGGTCATATTTTACATCACGGTCTCCTATTGGCCCATCTTGTTGTCAGTTAATTTTTGCAGATCACAGACAGCACAGCGCCCAGAGGGGGGCAAGAAGACTGCTCAAAGATAAGCCTGATAGTCCACACGAAGGAACAAGGAGACCTCAATTGCTATGGTAAGAAGCTTTAAGTATTTACAACAAATAAACCTTTAGCCAATCATCTTCGAATTCAATGACAGAATGTTATAATTTAACTAAGAGATGGACGAGATCTCAAGTTGGACGCAATAAGTAGGAGGTGCTTTCTCCTAACAATTATTTTGTGGTTGTTTCAACATTGTGATGTTTGCGAGTTAACTTGTCGGGGTTGGATGGATGTTTGAATTCGTGGTGATGATGTTGGGCCGTTGCCGGTGTAGGTGTGCTAATTGGATGCAGCTCTCGCGATGCTTCTTTGTCCACACATGGAGTATAAAGAAAGGGAACAAGCACCTTTTACCAATTCCAAGCTTTCTCTGCTTTTTGTCAACGCCACCTGAATTATTCATTAGAATGTCGACAGACTGGGAATTCATTTAAATGTGTAAATATGCACGAGGGACAAACACAGACTGACCACCCCATTTTGGACATGTTTGGAAGCAATGCTATCAACCTCGCTTCCACAATTTCCATGACATTCGGCAAAATTGGTAAGGGGGATGATTTGGTCAAAAGGTGGTTGCAGCTACAATAGCACCACAGTTAGAACACTGAAAGACTTCAGATTTCTCCATTCTTCGTTTGACTAAATAAGCACCAAAACCTAATATTCTCCTTTATAGACTAATTTGTGATGCATACAATAATTTGTAAAAAAAAAAAAAAAAAAAAATGTTTTATATAATAAATTCTAAATTGGAAACATCCAGAGCACGAATTTTGCCATATACAGCCAAGCATGTATTTCGTTTTTAATCACATATTGTTTAAGGGATGGAGTTAAGGGATACATCTGAAATATAAAATATGCAAAGTATGTTAAAAACACCCAAGTGAATTTGTTGCTCGTAGTTGGTGTCACAAGTAGCCTACTATCGTAGAAAAACACTATACTTAATGACATTACATTAAGATGATGATTCACGTGATCCATGTGGAGTTGAGCTCGTGCTAATTTGGGGGACTTTTTGTACCCCTGTCATTGAACACTGGGTGGCAGCATTGTACATGTGTGAGAGCTACTTAAGAAACATCCCAAATGTGTGTTCACTGTGATGGATAAAATGGAGAGAACACATTTCGTGTGCATGCATGCATGTTCATGACAATAAAAGGTGATTCTTCTCAAATTACACTTGGTAATTATCTGTTAAACATTTACTGTATAACTATATTAGTAATTCTGTTGATTAGTATCGGATAATAACCTAGTGGTTTGCTCGTCTGCCTCACAGTCGGGTTCGGAATTCGAATCTCAGCTCGGGGTCTTCTTTTTTTTTTCCCTTTTTTTTTTTTTTGTCCTGTTCGGCTGTTAGGTCAAGCAGAATGGAAAATCTGTATCCCTTTTATGCCAAAACAGTTTTACTGTGCTTCCGCTGTCGTATTATAATTGAGGTTTATTGAGAATCAGACTTCATCAGTCGAACAGAACAAAGTTTATAGAAGGGAGACAGAGACAAAAGACAAAGCACTAATTTTAAACAGAATGAGAGAAGTAAATCATTACATTATCTACAACAATGAAACGTTAAATATGAGTGTTGCATGGGGCTGTAGTGCTACACCCTGTGAGGGAAGGACAGGAGAAGAAGCATGCAGGACCAGGGTCGTGAACCCGGCTGTACAACTGAAGTGTGGTGGCATTAATTATGTAAATTTTAATAGTGTACAGGACGAGATGGGATACACAAGCAATTTGCATATTCATGAGTTCTTTGTTACAGTAAGGGGTGTGTGCCTGCGGAGTGTGCATGCAAGTGAATTGATACTGTTTTACATGCACAAAGACTGACAGAAGTGTCCTGAAATTGCTGTGGCCAAACCGCGGCGGCTGAGGACCCCAACCAATCAATCGAGGGGCGGGATCAGGCCCAGGGGTCCACCCGAGAGCAGGCCGGTGGACGGGACATGTCCCACACCGTGGGACCCAGGGCGGTCTGCCGGCCCCACCGAAGCGCCCCGCTCGGGTCTTCTTGTGTGGAGTCTGCATGGCCTCCTCGTGCTCGCTTGGGTTTTCTCTGGGTACTCAGGCTTCCTCCCACATTCCAAAAAAAACATTCTTGTTAGGCTCACTGAGGACTACATTCTGCATAGTGGTGGTGCATGTGAATACAAGTGTGAATTTGCCCTGTAATTTTTCTGGCAACCAGTCCAGGTTGTCCCCTGCCTCGCGCTCAAAGTCAGCTAAAATAGGCTCTCACTCACTACCCTAATGAGGACAAGCTCTATAGAAATTTTGGGGTCCAACTGACAAACCAAAACAGACTAAACCAAAGCCCTTTATCGCAAAGGTGACTGGTGTTGTACCATGTTCAAGCAAGGGATATCAGTAGTTTGATGAGCATTTTTTTACAGGCTATAACCATGTAACTTTCATTCATTCCTTCATTCATTCATTTTCCGTACCGCATATCCTCACTAGCGTACTGGAGCCTATCCCAGCTATCTTTGGGCGAGAGACAGGGTACACCCTGAACTGGTCGCCAGCCAATCGCAGGGCACGTATAAACAAACAACCATTTGCACTCACATTCACACCTATGGGCAATTTAGAGTCTTCAATTAACCTACCTTGCATGTTTTTGGGGATGTGGGAGGAAACCGGAGTACCCGGAGAAAACCCATGCAGGCACGGGGAGAACATCCAAACTCCACACAGGCAAGACCAGAATTTAAACCCGGTCCTCAGAACTGTGAGGCAGATGTGCTAACCAGTCAACCACCGTGCCGCCACCATGTAACTTAATGTGTAAAATATTTACAGATGTTACATATTAATTTGTTTCAATGATAAATTTTTGACTGACTGTAATTTGTTTTGTGGTGATCCCTCTATTACACTGTATAAACAGGTGGAGGCTGCTCTCGAGGAGCTCAAGCCCTGATGTGGTTAATGTACAGTAGATTTCATTTAAGTCATGTTAGATTTAAAAGTACAGTGAACCCCTACTATTTGCGTTGGCTAGGGGCCGAGCCGTGGCCCGAATAGCGATAATCCGAAAATACACTTTCACTTGCAGTTTTTCCTTTGACTGCGCTCAAGGTGCATTCAAGGACAGCCAACAAAAAAGCACATCTCAAACGCAGACAAAAACACTATCCATGAATAATGTCAAGATTCCAACAGATATCATTCTTTGGCCTGAGCAAAAAAAAAAAATAATAATCAGCAAATATTCATGAATGTTGAACCATAAATATTTGAGAGTTCACTGTAATAGTTGTTTTTGTGTTTTATAATTGATTCCCCCCCCCCCAATTTTTCTGTGAAGTTGTATTTGTCTCAGGGAAGATTACCAGGAATTAAGACTGCTGGTCCCAAGCTTCCTTTTTCCACTGTTTTTCCAAATCTTACACACTGTATTGCTTATTTTGAATGAAGCAATTGTTTTCTGGTTCGATGGTGATCACACTTTTCCTCTTTGCCATCAGTCTTACCCTTCTGTGGTGCCATTGCAAGAAACACACCCACAAAAAAGCAAAGCAAAAGTAAACCACACTTGTGGAGTGAATTATTTCGACGTCACACATGATGATGGCTTGAACTTCAAGTTTTGTTTTATTTGTTTTAATATTTATTCCAGAAAATGTCATGCAACTATGTGGGCGGCTTTTGCTTTTAAAGTGTCTATTGAATATGAAATTGTTGTATCTAATCTTATCACAAATTGACTGGTGTCACTATTCCATAAAATGGTGTCCCATTCGGCGATCACAAAAGGCCCTTGTTAAGCAGCTCACTTCCACTTTCCATTAACCACTAATCTCTGCTTGCAGTCATTTCGCAATCATCCACATATCAAAGAGATCAGTTGGAAAACCAGGCAGGTTATGACACGAACATTGATTCTCAAATGTCAGTGAAAAGTAATTCAATGAGTGCCCATAAAAGAATGTGAGTGGGAGGTTTAACAGACACCATAAACAACCCACTTTCATTGTTCTCAAACCTTGTCACATGAATGCGTTGTAATGTATGAGCGTAAAAAACATAATGGAATGTAATAACAACATGTCATGTCACGGAGAAGTTTCTGTCAATTGAACATAGGCCACTTTTTGATGTTTGGGTCGAGAAGTGTTCCCCTTCCACTGACTCACATCTTGTGGTTCATTAACTAAAGCCGAGGTCATGTGACCTCCCGCATCCTGCTGGCGAAGAAATACTCCCATGACATCCTCTCTTTGATAATAAATGACACACTAGTATTCTGTTGAATTTGTTTATTTTCAAAACAGTATCTATATGTGATATAAAAAATAAATAACACACTTGCACTTGCACATAACAAATATTGACTGGTTAAAGCTGTTGGAGTTAACATGTAGCCTCCAGGGCTTTTTAGTGAACATGACAGATAAAAAAAAGTTTCTTACTGCTAACATGCATAAGAAGACCAATCTCATTTCAAACACAGACAGCCGGATCACAGCTGTGTGACACTTTGCGGAAAATTAAAAATAAAATCACACCGTGCCCTGCTGGTTTTAAACGGCCCTGATATCTGTTTGTATCCTAAAGTCCAATGTACACACTCTCTGCTCTTGCACAGAAACTTTGCATGCTACTGGGGTTTATTTGAGGCTCTCCCGCGGTGTCGAGAACGCTGGCGCTGACCTCTCCTCCTCCTCCTCCTCCTCCTCCTCAGACACAGCTTCACGTTGCGACCCTGAGTTTTTGCTCTAGAAAACATAGCAACATTTATGTGGTATTTGTCTGTGTGCGTGTTAGAAGTGCTCAGTTACAGGGTGCATGTATTGTATATCTGCTGCATTGGCACTTTTGACATCTTTGAAAAAGAATGCAACCAAAATAGCATTCAATGTCTGTAAACTATGACCTCATGTATTATGAGTAATACACTGCTATTATGTATAGAGGTCAACGTTGATTTCTAACCTAAATTGAAGGATGACATGGGGGTTGGGTGAGCATAGGTGTACAAAAGCATCACAAAGGCTGTTTTTCTGACGTGAACTGTGCTTATGTGCTGATGCATTGCATGTATGTATGCGTGTGTATGAAGTCCAAGATTATTCATATCCTGGGAAAATGTGAAGTGAGTGAATTTTTAATTGGTGAATTGACTTCTTTTAGTTCAGCATTTCCTAAACTTTTCCAGCCATGCACCCCCTTCAACATCTCAAGTTGGCACACCCCTAACATCCAAATAAGGTTTTATTTAAACCCCCAATATTTATACCTGATCCCTATTAGACTTCAATCTTGCACCCCCAGTTTAGGGATCCCTGTTTTTAGCTGCAAATGACACAAATGCTTAACTGTAAGAAGTTGTTTTAAAGTTATTATTGAAAAAAAATATTGAAAAATAAAAAAATATTCTTATGGGACAATGTTGAGGAATTGCACATTTGCATAGCTCCAAAAGATCCTGGGAATTGAATCAATAAAAATAAAATGTAGCCCACCTATCTCCAAATATCCAAGAAGAACAAGCCTGCCTATGAGTCCAACATTTTACAGTGGACGATTCGACAGTTGAACAATTTGCAAATTGACCAAAATTAGTGTCCGAAATCCAGACAAAAAAAATTATTATTATTCACAGACCGCTTGGAGTATATCATGGGGACCACCAGTAGAAACACAAATCAAGAGCTCTGATCAACTAAACATTAATAAAATAGAATGAATAATTATTCCCATGGAACTTTTTGTCAAATTGAATTTTAAAGAACGAATAAATGGGGAATATTTTACAATCTTATGTCATTTCCAGTTAAAAGATATCCACTCAACAGATAAAAATGCAATAAGAATATTTTTTGATTCCGTTTTACCTGTTCCAGCATCGAATCAGCTGCTTTCCCATTGGAGCATCTGGACTCAGACAGACAGGCTCATTGGTGCTCTTCAGCGTCACTCTGTAAAACACATGCACACTCGGTCACTTGGATGTGTGTGTATGTGTGCGTGTGTGCACACGAATGTGTGTGCTGCACGTGGTACACACATAACAGTGACTTTGTCGCAGTTGGGGTTCTTGGGGTACACGGCGAGCTCCTGCAGTTTGCCTCGCACGCCAGCTTGTGTCTCAGGACACAAACATCTTCCCGGAACGAACGTGCTGTCTGCACAAACACAAATAACAGGATTAAGTAGGGGTCACTCGGTGTCGTGAGATTAGTTTACATAGGATCGAACAACGGTGGCGACAGTAAACACACTACATGAGCAGGGGATGTTCTCACCTGTGTTCAGCACACAGCAGGCAGCAAGCAAGATGAGCCTGCACACTGACAGAAGGTTGAGCCTCATATTTGAGATGACTGAGCCCTGACAATGATCTCCTGAACCACACGCCGCTCCTTTATACCCTCACGCCCCTCCCCCGCACACTCAAGAGCCGGGCTTTCCACACCCGGAAATTCCCTAAAGCACTTTCCCTCTATGGATTCTGTAGAGAACCTGGACACCATTACTCTGCTTTAGCCCTGACACCCTGAAGGACACTCTTAACAGTTTTTCCACATTTAACACCGGAAAGAGAAATTATTTCCAAATTAAAGCATTGTTTTCTCATGTGAAACTACAAACTATAATTTGACCTGTTACCAGTTCTACAGTACAATTAAAGCTAGCTTTAAAAAAAATGCAGGGGAAAAAAAAACTGGTCTTCCACAAGCATGCGTTAATGTAAAACCCACAGCGTGCATCACCAGAAGAAAACTATACTCACGGTGAAGAGTGATATTTTTGTGGTTGTTTTTCTCCAGCTGGAACTGGGGCAACTTTTTGGTTTCCTTATGTCCGCTAGAAAGATGACACTGAAGAGTAATTTCAAAATTCAGCATGACGATGACGTTAAGCATAAACCAAAATGAAAGACGGAATAGTAGTTTTTTTTTTTTAATGACATATCCAGATCCTGGACCTAACCCCAATTGAAAATAAATAAGAGAATCCAAAGAAGGCTGTGCACAAGATCTGACCTTGGAAGCTGATACATTCGGAGCACTTCCGCATGCTGATTGAATCTTAATCCTTTTAGTTTTTTTCCTATAACCGATTTGTGTATTTTTCAATTGAGTTGTGCAGGTTTTAATTGACAGTAGGTTTTCAAATTAATTCATTTAATAACATCAGAAAAATATTATACTGTATTTTAACAGGTGTGTGTTCACTTTCTCTTTCCAGTAACCATGAACTCATACTTTTTTTTTCTTTTTTTTTAAAGAGAAAGTACAGAAAGGGCTGCACAGGATCAACTAAAATGACACTGGTCATGTTTTAGGGTTTGCCAGTGATAGTTACAAGCTGTTGCCTCACAGTCTGTCTGCTGGTTCTGTGTCAACAACACCATGTGATTTATCCTAAATGGGCATCTCCTGTTCTATCTATCTATCTATCTATCTATCTATCTATCTATCTATCTATCTATCTATCTATCTATCTATCTATCTATCTATCTATCTATCTATCTATCTATCTATCTATCTATCTATCTATCTATCTATCTATCTATCTATCTATCTATCTATCTATCTATCTATCTATCTATCTATCTATCTATCTATCTATCTATCTATCTATCTATCTATCTATCTATCTATCTATCTATCTATCTATCTATCTATCTATCTATCTATCTATCTATCTATCTATCTATCTATCTATCTATCTATCTATCTATCTATCTATCTATCTATCTATCTATCTATCTATCTATCTATCTATCTATCTATCTATCTATCTATCTATCTATCTATCTATCTATCTATCTATCTATCTATCTATCTATCTATCTATCTATCTATCTATCTATCTATCTATCTATCTATCTATCTATCTATCTATCTATCTATCGTGGGTATAGTAAGGCACTACATTTTGGGATAAATTGTACTGGTCAGAGTACTGTTAATGCAACATACCTTTTACTTGAATACTTTTGTTGATAATGCTACTTCTACTCTGTTACAATAAGATACATTCCGCTCGCTACTTTTATTTTTATCTGTCTATTATAGCTTGGCTAAGCTATTTGTTTTGGTTTGTCAGAGAGACTTATGCCTCAGGTGCAGACTATTTCTTGTGACTGAATTTTCCTGAATTTATGTATTTTATAAATATTTAATTTATCATTGTTTTAGTTCAAGTGTTATCATTGCTTAATATCTGAAGTTGCATATTTTATATTTTTGTGTTTTTGATTTTCATGTTCTGATTTTAAATAATCAGAAAAAAAGAATAAAGTTACTGAATACTTGAGTAGTCTAAAGTAATTATTTGGAGGACTACTTTTAACTGACTTGAATCATATACCTATATTATTCTAAAATAAGTATTCTTGTGTACAATCTTGGACTACTCTACCCACCTAAATATGTCTTCCAAATTTGCCAACAACTACAAAGAAGAGTGTTGTTAACAACCCTGAGAAATTTGAATGTTTGAAAAAAATAATTAAGCACTGTATATAAAATAAGGCTTCAAAATCAGGAAAAATCAAGTCGTTGTAGCCGCTCTGAAATGCTGTGGGCGTGTTTGCTGAATGCATGAAACCACTGATGCGGATGAAGTTGCTCAAGTTCTTATATAGTGGTGGAGGAGGGACTCATGAACGCCGCCGAAGTGGATCACTGGGCACCGTTTTAGCCACGCCTCCAAAAAATCTGAAATGATAAAAATAAAAAACAGTTTAACGCTATATCGCCACATTGGAGTATTACATTATTCTCAGTCTTTGAACATCCATCCATCCATTTTCTGAGCCGCTTCTCCTCACTAGGGTCGCGGGCGTGCTGGAGCCTATCCCATCTGTCATCGAGCAGGAGGCGGGGTACACCCTGAACTGGTTGCCAGCCAATCGCAGGGCACATACAAACAAACAACCATTCACACTCACAGTCATGCCTACGGGCAATTTAGAGTCTCCAATTAATGCATGTTTTTAGGTTGTGGGAGGAAACCGGAGTGCCCGGAGAAAACCCACGCAGGCACGGGGAGAACATGCAAACTCCACAGAGGCGGGGCTGGGGATTGAACCCGGATCCTCAGAACTGTGAGGCTGACGCTCTAACCACTCGGCCACCGTGCCGCGTCTTTTAACATGTTTTCCGAAATTATCTTCAAACATGTATAACATCTTTAGAAACAAATCTCTGAATGTTTATAAAGTTTTTTTGTTTTGGTTTGTTTTTTTGTTTTTTCTCATTACACCTAATGCTGTTTTTCTCATTACACCTAATGCTGTGGCAAGTGAGCTTGTGACCACTGTGTTTTGCAAGTTGATAACACTTTCTAAGATCACTTGGAGTGTCATTCTTTAGAGCTGTTCGCTTGGTGATCACTCTATCCAAAGCAGATGAAGAATACATCGGTAGCGACTATTATTGTTCTGCCAATGTGGCAATGCTAATAAATTATTTTTGGCCACAGCTGGACTATCATCAGAATGGAAGAGAATCAAACTCACGTGAAGCTCAGTGCAGATAAACTAATACCCAAGTGAGTCAGTCCGCTTACACGTTGTACTTGCACACAATGGTGATTGCACTGAATAGCACAAATTCAAGTTTTTGTTCTTTTGTCAGGTCTGACATGCTGTCGTTGCTTCGCACTTACAACTGCTACCATGAAGGCAAGAACTTCCAGCTGAGGGCTCGTGAGGTAAGATCACTTGGTGTTAATAAGGACGAAAGGAATTTGGTAAATCCATTGTCCGTTTATTTTGGGCTGCATGAGAAAAAGCGACGGTCTGTGGAGTGCTCTCATACCAAAAATGAAACCAGTTGAACCAGTGCTCCCAGGCAGACAAAGGAGATTACTGTAAAACGGGCTGTGTACAAGTGTCCAGTATGGGCCCCTGAGCTCCAACCACCAAAAATCCCCACTTCTCTCCAGTTAATATGGAATAAGAGAGATATGCAGTCATACACACAAACAAACCACTCGCCAACTGAACCTTTTGCTGCTGTGTGTGCAGAAATGTTTTCAGGAGTGCGGTTATTTGTTTGATAATTGTTCCGTGGCATTTATGGCCAGGAGTTTCCCCTTGTGCGCAGCAGCAGTTTGCTGAATGGTCGTGTGTGTGTGTGTGTGTGTGTGTGTGTGTGTGCGCGTGGGGAGCCAACCGTGGTCATGATGTGGCCCTCATATTTGTCCCCCAACCAGTCAGACTCAGAACTTTGTCTCATTCTGGGAAAGTCCCCCACATTCCATCTGATGGCGACCTCCACATGTTGTCCATAGTCTCAGCGTACAGTAGCGTAATCGTGGCGTGCAATTACATAGACTGCATGCTGCACATACAGGGTGCAGATTTTACTTGTGCAACACATTAATGCAGTGGTCCTCAATCTTTTTAAACCAAGTAACGCCTAAAAAAAAAAAAAAAAAAGCTCTCCAAGTGCCACCATAATAACCAACATTAAAATGCAGTAGCATAGTAGGTCTAAGGGTTCATCAAAAACAAGACCGATTTTTATTCCTAAAAAGTATATCTCATACTATTATAAGCCACTGTAACATTATGCAGAGTTTGAACATTGAACATTAACACTGTGCTTAAATATGGGAAGAAAAAAAACTGTACTAAAGTAATGATTCAATTAAACTGTATTGCACATAGAAGTGAAATAAAATAATTGTACCTAAATAAAAGTTTAAAACCAAACAGTGCTTGAAGATTAAATGCAAAGGTATTGTACTAAAAGGTTAAATACAACTTTATAGGGAGTGGTTGTGTCGCATACCACAAGAGAGAGCCCACGTACCATTAGTTGTATTAATACCACACTTTGAGAATCACTGGTTAAAT
Organism: Phycodurus eques; assembly: GCF_024500275.1. Taxonomy (NCBI): domain Eukaryota; kingdom Metazoa; phylum Chordata; class Actinopteri; order Syngnathiformes; family Syngnathidae; genus Phycodurus; species Phycodurus eques. Next base: position 13,275,816 of record NC_084535.1, read on the forward strand.
GTACAGTTCTCAAAAGTTCAACCTCGAGTGAGACTTCAGCAAATCTCAGAAGACCAACCATCGAATTAGAAATCCAACCACAGTTTTCATGTACAACTTGTACTTATTAGAATACATTTACCTTTATATTGTCATTGTGTATTTGTTTTCTAATATATGTTTGCCTGCTATGCTGGGTGTTTTTGTTTTTTTCTAAATTAAAATAAAAATTACATTTGTTCAGCTATCCATTTATCGTAGTGCCAGGTTGCTGTCAGGTGAAAGGCAGATTACAGCCTGGACCGGTCGCCTCTCAATCACAGGGCAATTGTGTAGAAAGACAAATATCCGCTTTCATATCACACCATCACTGAGTGGGAACTGAACCAACGCTACAAGGATGTAAGACTAGTGAACCACTATACCGTCAGTGACCAAATTAGGGCAAATCTTGTTTGTTTTGTTGTTTTTCTGTTACTTTTTTTTTCACATCTGAAAAAAATAACTAAATTTAAAATCTAAATGCTTTAACACTGTAAGGTACTTTTCTTTGCTGGTTGGCTGAGAGAAATCAAAGGTTTTTTTTTTTCTCTTGAATGTTGAGGTGTGCTGGCTCCATACTGAGCACTCACTTAGATAATGAATAAATCATCCATAAATAAATGACCAAGAAAGTGCTGCAATGACTTCCTCAGTGTCGCAGTGACTTCCACAGTCACATCGATTATTTTGGCTGGTGCATATCATAAAGTCCACAGTTTGGAGTTTTTCCAGACAGTTTGTAATGCTGTCTTATAAACAGATAAGTGTAGTCACAATAGTTTCTTTCAACTGCGGGTCAAAGCTACACTGTGAGCAAACATGACTTTTTGTACGGCTGAAGCAGATGAAGGCAAACAGGTCCTGCGTGAAAGGAGGTCAATGTAGTGAATAATAATCCATTCATCTTGTTGTTGCTTTTTTGATGATGACATCACGATCACGCTGGATGGTGGGTGTGTACTCGTCAGGTGATGTGTGAGTCAGGTCGTGGGAGAACGAGTAGTCAGGTGCTTTTGACTTATAGGTTCAGGAAAATGAGCACAGGCAGTTTTCGGAGTTGCCCTGACATGTTTGAAAGCTAAGTGTGCAACGGTAACCTGAATGAGGATGATTAGGAGGAGGAGCAGGATAAAGATGATGATGAGGATGATTATGATGTTAGAATGACGGAAGAGGAACCTTGCTGGAGTCCCAGATCACTTTACTAACTTGTTTTAATTGTACACACATTCACGCCTACGGACAATTTATAGACTTCAGTGAAAGTGACATGCATGTTTTTGAAAAAAAAAAAACACTGACAGTCATAAGCCGGGGTAAAATTGGAGTTAGGGCAGGAAAATAATAAAATATATAATAATAACTTCAGAAGGAAACATCTATCCATCCATCCATTTTCTGAGCCGATTCTCCTCACTCGGGTCACGGGCGTGCTGGAGCCTATCCCAGCTATCATTGGGCAGGAGGCGAGGTACACCCTGAACTGGTTGCCAGCCAATCGCAGGGCACATAGAAACAAGCAACCATTCGCACTCACATTCACACCTATGGGCAATTTAGAGTTGTCAATTAACCTACCATGCATGTTTTTGGGATGTGAGAGGAAACCGGATTGCCCGGAGAAAACCCACTGGAGCACGGGGAGAACATGCAAACTCCACACAGGCGGGGCCGGGGATTGAACCCCGGTCCTCAGAACTGTGAGGCGGGCGCGCTAACCAGTCGTCCACCGTGCCGCCAGAAGGAAACATCCTTCCATCCATTTTCTGAACCGCTTCTCCTCACTAGGGTCGCGGGCGTGCTGGAGCCTATCCAAGCTATCATCGGGCAGGAGGCGGGTTACACCCTGAACTTTTTGCCAGCCAATCGCAGGGCACATCAAACAAACAACCATTCGCACTCACAGTCACACCTCCGGGCAATTTAGAGTCTCCAATTAATGCATGTTTTTGGGATGTGGGAGGAAACCGGAGTGCCCGGAGAAAACCCACACAGGCACGAGGAGAACATGCAAACTCCACACAGGCGGGGCCGGGGATTGAACCCGGGTCCTCAGAACTGTGAGGCTGACGCTCTAACCAGTCGTTCACTGTGCCGCCCAGAAGGAAACGGTGACCACCAAATGGGGAAAATGGGAAGAAGAATTAATTAGGGATTAATTATTGAAAGGAAAAGAAGTGAAAAATGTCATGTTACAGGTATTCACATTGTGTTGTATTAGTGTAAAGGAAATGACAAAATAAAATAGTATTACAATAACGGCCACTATGCTGTGTTTAATTGTTTTTAAAGGCATACAAGTCCTGTTGTAGTTCTAAATAAGATGTGCACGACAGTAATTAAGTGAGTAAACTAATAGTAAAATAAAAAGTAAACAAAAAATGTATGTACAGCACTGTGTGCACTGCACTTCTTCAATCGTTGTCGTCAAGTGTAGCTTCCTCTCGTGGCTATATGAGGTTGTTTTAATTTAAATCGCATTCAGTTGTAAGACCACGTATGACCACTAGATGTCAGTGTTGTACTTTAGTAGAATACATCCATCCATTCATTTTCTGTACAGCTTATCCTCATTAGGGTCGCGGGCGTGCTGGAGCCTATCCCAGCTATCTTCGGGCGAGAGGCGAGGTACAACCTGGACCGGTCGCCAGCCAATCGCAGTAGTAGAATAACGAATATATAAATATTTCCGTTCATGCATTTTCTATAGCGCTCGTTCCCATTAGGGTCGCGGGTGAGCTAAAGTCGACCCCATCTGGCTGTGCGAGAGGCGGGGTGCACCCTCGGAATTTGAGATTCGAACCTAGGTCCTCTGGACTGTGATGCAAACGTGCTAACCATTAGCACACTGTGGTGTCGATAAAATTTATATAAGCAATGAAATAGTACTTGAAAAAAATACAGAGTACACAGTAGTATATGTGCTAGAAAGTTTCCTTTCAGAATCATTTTTTTCTCTGCCATAGTTATCAATATATTTCTTGTATACAATTGCCAGACTGTATTTTTGGATGTTTTCTATTTACCTTTCTGATCAATATTTGTGTATACATTTATAATATAGTGCATGACAATTATATTTGCTTTAAAATGTTATAAAACTCTAGAATTGTCTGAAAAAATATTTTAAACAGTTTATAACGAAATGAATAATTTTTTTGGTTGCCTAAAGTATGTTAACTAAGTATGTATTTGGGTTGAGGCAGCAATTGTCCTCGTGGTTAGCACATCTGCCTCACAATCTTGAGATTCTGTATTCGAATCTCAGCTCTGGGCTTTCTTTATGGACTTTGCGTGTTCTTCTCATGCTTGCGTGGGCTTTCTCATGATTCTTTCCACATTCCACGAACATGCATGTAAGGTTCATTAATGAATACTACTCTAAATTGTCCATAGGTGTGAATGTGAGTGTGAATGGTGATTGTCTACATGTGCCTCATGATTGACTAGCGACCAGTCCAGGGTGAACCCCACCACTCGCAACAAGTGTTTAGGTTGTCGTGAACATAAAACATCATCATATGGAGTGATTTGGTATGATTTCAGCTTTTTAATAGAAACTGTAGCATATACAGCACATATGTATAAAGAGTATAAACATGAGCAAGTCTTCACATTGCATGCAAATAAATAGTCATTCACTCCTTGCGTGTCCATCCTGCCGGAGCGTTAAAGTTCCAGTAAGCCCCTTCAAGTCCTCATCTGAGCAAAAAGCCAGTCCACGGGGTCTTTGCCTCGACTGTCTTGTTGTCGCCTGAGCGAACAATCTTCTGTGCCGCTCCCACCCACGCAAGAAGGTCTACAAGTCCTGTGGGCGCGCGGGGAGCCACGAGGAAGCGAGGCCGATACAGAATGTTTCATCTGAGCCTTGGACAACTGCCTCAGTCTGGGGGTTCTCTGGAGCCTGAAGGGGCCCGGGTTCGGGGCCCCCTCTGGAAGAGCGAGAGCCTGGATGCTGCTCATGTAGTCGTCCAGGGACTGGGAGCTCTGGGCGGACTGGCAGGCCGCGGGATGCAGAGGCGTGTCCTCCAGCGTCTCCATGATGGTGGGCAAGAGAGGCAGGGACTGCAGCAAGCGTCTGTGTTTCATGCTGAAACAGCAAAAACTAAATTGTCAATTTCTATATCCTAATATTTCTCTCTGTTACCTTCAGTATGTACAACAGTACTTCTTTGTTTACAGCTTGAGTTACTGTTAAAACCATAAAAACAGGGTCAAAGAGGAATTTTATTGTCATTTTGAACCATACAACCACAATCATGGTAAATTACATAAATTATGTATTAAATATGTTGTTAGCTAGATTTTCATTTGACGTTTGTTTCATTTTGATATACAATTATTTTGAAATACACTTTTTGAAAACAAGGTTATCATTTATATTTATTTTTAAATATATATTTTATTTGTATTTGATATTATTATTATTTTTATTATTATTACAATTTGTCATAGCCCCATTAATCCATTAAACCAGTGATTCCCAACCGGAGTGCCGTTGCATCCTAATAAGTCATGAGAGATCATCAGGTGTGCCATGGGAAATTATGCAATTTCACTTATTTTTTTATTATTATTTATTCATTACAAATAGATTTTTATTCATCCATCTATGCCCACGACTTACGGTGACAAGTAGAAGGATTTAATGTTCTTACATTAGGTAGCAGAAGGTAGACTAAAGCTGTGTATCCACCTGTTGGCATTCATACAACAGAATAACTCATGACCCACACACACACCAAGTACATTTTTGCGTAAGATGAGACAATATCATATTTTATACATACTTTTTGTGACATAATTGTTTAGTGGTGGCCCATGAGATTTTTCTCATGTAAAATGGGTGCCTTGGCTCAATAAAGGTTGGGAAAACACTTGACTAAACATTTTTTAATTCCAGCAATGCCTATTTTCGTATCACCCAGCAAACACTTTTCTGTTACCTCAGGCGTCTTCAAAAGGGTGAGCAATTTTAGTTTATTTGAATTATATCAAATGTTGGTTTACTGTATGACATTTAGGAATGTTTAGATTTTATTAAAACATTGTCTGTACAGTTAATAATTCACATAACCGATTGTATTCCACTGCAATGGAGTTCAAATTTGGTATTATATGGCTTTGTTAGTCATTCCTACGTATATTACACTAATATATTACTATCTTATAATAGAAGAAGCAAGAAGAAGAAGAAGCTTGCTCACCCTTTTTGATGTAGTTGTAGTTGAGGTGTACGAAGCTGAGTGGTGTAGTGAGGTCGTCTCAGTCAAGTATCTGACTCGTGGACCTCGTATTCCAGCTTTATAGTGGCAGCCTGAACCAGTGTGATTAGGCGTGACTCCTAAATATAGCCCTGCTGACCTTACTGTGCCTGTGTGTGTGTGTGTGTGTGTGTGTGTGTGTGTGTGTGTGTGTGTGTGTGTGTGTGAGAGAGAGGGCGAGAGGGAGTGTGTTCATGCCAGTTCGGAAACCTTGGAGCAGTGTGCTTGGAGGCTTGGCCTCATTAAATGTTTATATTTCAGACACAATAAAGCCGTGGGAGCAATTTGGCGTTCTCCTCTGACCATGACAATAATAAAATAAAAACAAAAAACAGCTGCTCTTTGTTTTATATTTCAAAACAACTCTCTGCATCGTGATTCTGTGGACCAACCCGCTCATGATGAGGACACGCAGGCTCCTGATTATTCATGCACTTTTAACAGCTTGTAAACACTAAAATATGGAGTTGCGTAACTACGGATATGTAAAAGATCTTTGTAAATAAAAACATGAATAAATTATAATGCTAATAAACCAAATTAAAATGCACATTTTGTCCAGGGTTTGTATTAACTGCTCAGGTTTAATAATCTATGGTACATAAAGATTATATAGATTAATCTATGGTAATAAAAATTAATCTATGGTAATAAAAATATGGCAATGTAACAAAATATTATAACTGAGAATAATGAAGCAAATTACAAAACTTGTATTGCTGAGAAACACTTTTATTAGGTCTGAAAATAATTTACATTTGAAAAAACAATAATTACAAAACCAACTGACATGTTAAAATATCATTTAACAAAAGCAAAATCAGATGCAAAACATTTCTACTGGCTCTGCAACAACTTTACGAATAGTGACTCTCACCAAAAGGGTCTTGTGTCATGAAAGAGTTTTTTTCTTAAAGTGAATTTGTTTTCACTTTAATTCATTTTCTTGATGCTGCTGAGTTACCATACTTCTGTAATTGCTGACATCTTCCGTCGTTGTCGATGCACCAAGAGTAGTCTGCTAACTCACGAAAATTTAAAATACGACACTTCACGATGTTCTCTGTTTGACTTATATTACATGTGTCCCCTCTCCCCCCACCCGAGAATATAAAAAAATTGTATGACCCAGTAACTTTAAGCAGGGTAAACGGATATCAACAATTGGGCTAAGTTTGAGCATATCTCCCCTTTCCGATAAAAGTTAGCAAAGGCCCAATTGTTGGATGTCCCTAAAAGATTTTCCTGAGCGATTATCCTGTGGTTTTCCATGTGTTAAAAGTACAGGTGTGCCTATCCAATTTTTGGGATCGGAAATCGGAGGGGGAAAAAAATAAATAAATAAAAGAGAGTATTGGATTGTACTGGATCTAAAATCTCAGATTTTAACAGTGTTATACAAGCAGTCCATTCTTTGCTCCGCGCCAGCCATTCTATCCAGACTTTTTTCCATCATGTGTGCGGTCTATCATATTTTTAAAAATTGGTTTGTCAATGGCAATGACACATCCACTACGGAAGGCATTTTTGTATTTAAAGTGCTGTGACATTCACAAGTCTCAGAGAAACTTCATGGTCCATGATTTACAGACAGCCTCAGACTTCAATGAGTCACGCCTCTTTGGTGGCTACGCACACATTTCCAAGTTACGCACGGTGGGTGTGTCAGAAGTCTGGACGCCAGAATGTGCGTAGCTGGAAGGTGTGCAAGCTAGGTGCGAAAAAAATTCCGCACAAACAGGAGAATATGGCCCTATAGGTTACAGAGCAGCCTGACAGAGAAAACAGTTACTATCATTTATTTATTTTTCCTTTTTTTTAACAGTTTATAATATTTAGGTTTGGGTCACAATGTAGTTACTTATGGGAAAAGCCTTTTTTTTTTTTTTTTTTTTTTTTTTTTTTTTAAAAGTAATTTCCCCGTTTTTGTGCTAACATTAAAGCTTTATACAGTTAAGTGACAGTTTTTCCTTATGAGCTAAATATAGCGGCTGACTAGGCCCAAATCAAAGTGTTTCGCACCTACACCTACGTGACCCAAAGCCGTCCCGACTCTGTGGCCCTCTGTGCTTCACAGACATGACTTCACCCCTGCACTGTTGTGAAAGGGCGTGGTGCTCCTGATGCCGTTTCTCCTAAATGAGAAGCTTCACCCTGGAGCGCCTGTTCTTGCACGTACACCTGACATTGAGCCTTTGTGGCAGGATTTCCTCTCTGCGTAACGCGTGTGCGCGTGTGTGCATGTGTGTGCACGCGTGTGTAAAGGAGGAGGAGGGGGAACTCATCCTGGAGGGTTTGCTGAACATCCACTGGGGTCTGCATCGACCAATCAGACTTCAAATGTACGATGACAACGAAAGACTGCGTCTCAACCGGTATGACAGGCGAGTACACAGACACGTTCGCAATCCCTGTGCTGAACGTACATAAGGACACCCTCACCCTCATTGTGCACCCTGCATTGTGTCATCTAGCAAAACCCGACTGTATACATTACTAGTACATGATGTTGATGTAACACATATTTGGCCTACTTTTGTGATTAACTGTTATTCACCTGTCTACGAAATGAGGTGAATATATTTATTTTACTTAAACATTATGCTTTCTACTTTTTTGTGAAAGTGAAAACTGTATTCAAAGAGCCTTTCAGGAAAATTAAGATAGAAACAATGGGCCTTATTAACTAACCGTGTGTACGCACAGTTATGTGCTTAAATCGTGCGTATGCACGCTAATCACACAAATATGTGATTCCTCATTATGTTTGTACTTGTTTTTGTTTGTACTCTGCGAACAAATTTAGAACCTCATTAGACCATACGTTCACACAAATAATGCAGGATCAGCTTTCGAGAGAAGTTTAAACGCATCTTCTACCCAAGCTGCACAACATATTGGAACTACAGTTACAGTTTATAAAAACAATAATAAAAAAAAATTAACAATAACAACATTTTTAACAATAACAACTCAAACCAGGAATTTGCTAATGGGTTGACTGTCCTATATAACAACAAAAAGATTACGTCATCACTTTTACCTTATCCCGTTCAAGTGCTTACACAGTAGTATATTGCATTTATATTTGCAGTTGTCTGCGTGCAGTCCGACGCTGTCACTTAACGTGCAGAAAATGCCATCGGACCACTCGCATTTCCGAGGTTTTCCAAGGCTTCAGTATTCTTTCTAATCCCTACAATAATTGGATTTATATTTTTTTCTGTGTGCAAATGTGATGTAAATTGTTAGATTCACAAACACATCCCACCTGGCATGGTTGAATTGTGACGTACTCCGGTCGGCATATGTCGCATATACTGTATTTTCAGTCGCTGCCAACGCTAATTTCATGAATTTGATCAACCACAAATGCCTCTTTGCTGTGCTATATGTATTCCTTACTGTGTGTTTTAAAAGCATATGCAGTGCCTGTTCATTCTCGGCTCTTAAATTGTTTTTGTATAGGTACATGTATGTTTTTTGCCACATTCTGTCATTTAACTTCGGAATACATAAAACATTCTTTACATGATTATTAGGCTATATCTTGTCGTTTTTTGTGCATAGCAAGCTACCAACATACTAACTTTTTGAAAATTGGAAAAAGATTATGAAAGTTAATGAAGTTTTGGTTCAGCCATCTCTTGTGACTTAAACCTCCCGCATTGGCTGAGATGCGGTTTGTAAGGCAATAGGGGCGCAGTTAATGCAGACTGCAGGTCGAGGCCATGAGCCCGGAATATAGAATGAATTCTGATTCACTAACATATGGACGGTGGTGCGAAGAAAATTGGCCGGTATGCACGTGCTGTGAATCTGACGGTGATTTTGCGTAAATGCTCAACTTCTGCACAGCATGAGAACATTTCTACGCATTTATTTGTAAATAACACCCAATGTGCGAAGAGGTAACGAATTACAAAAGTAACACAATGCCATTTATTATCACTTTCTTTTTGCTACAGTAAACCACCACAACTTGCAGGAGATAGGGAATAACGAATAGCCAATAATGAAAAACTGTAAATAATATACTGTACCAACAGTCTGTTGGCTTTTTCGTCAGTGTCGAGGAGTTATTGAATGAAACAATCAGCAATCATTATTGCAGACCACTGATTGGTTGTGATGTGTGGATGGCCATGTTGGCTAGATTCTAAAATCCATCCATTCATATTTTATAGTGCTGGGTAGTTGGTGAGCCAGAGCCTATCCTAGCTGACTTTGGGCGAGAGGCATGGTACACCATGCACTGGTCACCAACCAATCGCAAATTCTTGTCATTATTGAATTGTTGTCTGCAGAAAAGTCTCTTAGAAATAAAAACTAAACAAGAATCCATCACCTTTTAACTTTAACAATGGATTTAGCTTCCAAGTGTGTTGAAGAAATAGTTTTCATGCTGTCATACACGATAGCAAAATTAATATAATTCAGTTTGGGGTTGTAATTCAGGTTAAAACTAATAATTTGAAATATCCATTGCATATCTGTAATCTATTTTCTTTTTCTCAGTTAAGAATATAATTTAGGTGGCAGTAATCCGGGTTTGTATTCAAATGACTGCAGAACATAAACTTAAAAAAATGGCAGTCTGATATGGACATTTGAGAATCTGTCAATTTAAAAGACAAATAGTACAATTTAAATAATTGCCTGTGTCCTTCAGTGTCATCTGCCATCAACCTAAACTAAGCTTCGAACTCTATCTAACACGTGAAAATATTTTCCATAAACTGTCTAATCGACTGCATTCACATACATTTGTATACAGTGTATTACAGAAAAAACATTTATGTTTAATGTTTGCATTTACAGGAACAATACATCTATAATTGCAAAGCAACGATCAACAGAGTCGAACAACAACTCACTGAACAGGGAAAATGGACCAGCAGGTGAGTAACACATGTGCCCTTTAATCCTACACACGTGTGCGCGTGCGCACACACGCACACCTAATTATAACAGATTGCACGTTTAAGAACAGATTACAGCCCTGCTTCAATCAGCGTAATTCCACGGACTCACGTGCCGATGTAATCTGATCATGAGAAACTGATCAATTCAGATCACGTGTTACCACACTGAAACTAATTATAGCTCTGATCTGGTCCCTCCTCAATACGTGCAACACTCATGTACACACTGTATTTAGTGAAAACATTTAATGTGTTCTGGTTCAGAATTCATTTTAATTCCCTTCAGACTTCTGGAACATTGCAATCCAGATTACTGGATTTTACAGCAACAAGTTTAGCCATGTGATATTTTTTATCAGGATATTTAATTCAATGCAATTTAGAGTCTTTGAAGTCCCTGTAAAGTGAAAATAAACACCACAGAAAAGAGTTGTTTAGAAGCCAGGCAATTTTGAATGATTAAAAAAATTGCCAAGTATATAAAATGAGGCTTCGAAATCATGAAAAATTAAGACGTTCTCTCCACTTTCAAACACTGTGGACATGTTTGTTGAATGCACTGAAAACACACTCATCTGTCAACTGGCGATCGACGCAAGGCTTTCCATGCCACGACTAGAGGTGCTAGCCACCAGCTAGCTCGTGAGCTAATGTGGGCGCTGCTCGTCCGCAGGACACCTCCGGTTATTGAACACGTTATTCAGCGTGTGGCTCACACAACATCACAGACATCTGAGCCCATACGTACTTCCTGCTAGTTTTAGTATATCCACAATGCTTTGTCTTCCAACATATTAGGATAACCTATTACCTAAATAACCCAAAATGCATAACACTTTGGAATTCAAATTAGGACACTGAGCTGGGTGTAAGCATAGCTAGCTAGCTAGCTAACTTCACGCTGTACTGGTAGAAATGGTTCAAGTAATTATAAATACGTAATTGCTCTTGCGCCGGATAATCACTAATTTGAACTTCTAGTGGGAGAGGGGGGACTCATGCAAAACACCTGAGTCCGTCACTGGGCGCTGTTTTAGCCATGTAAAAAAAAAAATCTGGAAAACTGAAATGGTAAAAAAAACAGTTTAATGCTATAGCCTACAGGTATCTACAAAGTTCAGTACTACATAGTTCTCATTCTTTGCACCTTTTTAGTAATTATCGTCAAACATGTCTAATGTATTTAGTAACAAATGTCTAAATTCACTTTACAGGGTCTTTAATGAATTTAATATTTTTGGAATGTGAGCGCTAGGAAGACTGAGTACCTTGAAAGGTATGACGAGAACATCCAAATTCCACACGAGATCGCCTAAACCAAGATTAAACCTCAGATCTGCTCAACTGTGAGGCAACTGTGCTAAACACTATTGCTACAAATGACAATTAATGTAAATTTTTTGTTGGGTCAGGGCTTAATCTGTAATTGTTTTCAATTACTAAATGTAAAGCTTTTCAAGTACCGGTACCCTTAAAGTCGCTCCATGAATAATTAATGTCCACTTGATAAAGTATACTATACCATTGTTGCCAAGCGCTGTTGTTTGACAGATTCCAGCTCAGTTAAGCAAAAAAATTCCGACTCTAATTTTCCAAGTGTAATAAACGATTAGTTATGAAATATCCGGTTCATTTTATTTATTCATTGGTTTATTTATTTTGCAAGAAGGTGAAATCTGGATTATGGGGAGAAAATCATTTGAAAATCTCTTTCATTTATCGTTCCGATACTCCTCACAACCTCTCGAGAGCATAATTGAAGTGTATTAGGGAAGCGCTCTGATATGCTGCAATGTAATACCCAACAATGAAGTCCTTTTCATTTTTTTTTATTGATGCGCAAATTATGAAGGAGTGGAATTTTCTTATGTTAAATTTGCCATCGTAACTAGTGGTTAGTATGTGTGCCTCACAGTTCTGAGGTTCTGGGTTTGAATTCTGGTCATCTTGTGTAGATTTTGAATGTTCTCCCTGTGCTCGCGCGGGTCTTCTCTCGGGTACTTCTGCCGACGTTCCAAGAAAATGCATATTGGGTTCATTGAGGACTCTTAAATTGTGCATAGGTATGAATGTGAGAGTGAACGGTTGTTTGGCTATATGTTCTCCCCTCTTCTCACCCGAAGTCAGCTGGGATAGGCTGCAGCTCATTTCCGTGTTTTCCCCTCGGCAGGTTGCCCAGTACATCAATGGACAAACGCTATAGAAAATGGATGGATTGCTTGTCCGACCATTTTAAAGTACCAGTAATTTATTTTGCTTATTTAGGGATGGGTGTGGATGGGGATGCAGGAGGAGGAGTCTCCACAGCTACTGAGGACCAGAAGTGACGCATCCTACATGCAAGTCCAGAGGAGGTCAAGGACAAACACCGCCAGAAACCTGCAGCGTTTACGCACACACAGGTTCTCTATCAACGGGCACTTCTACAACCACAAGGTATAAAGAAGCACACACACACACACGGTTACATGTCCACACACAGGCGCAGGTGCAGAGGGGAAGGTCTTTCCTGGAAGGATGTTCCTCTACTTGCACTGCTCATATTTCACAATAGGTTGGCCGTGTGCAGATTTCACTAATGAGTCCTATTAGGAGCACTTCATCAGTTCCTGTGTGTGTGCGCGCGCACACGCGTGTGTGTGCGTGTGTGTGTGTTGTCCAACACTGTGCAGCTGCTCAACCACTGACTTCCCTTCTAGTTTGGACTTCCCGTACAAAATGTTCAAAGCCCCTAAGTGGGGAAATGACAAGAACTGAGCACAGAAAGTCCCAAACACTGTTATACATTTTGAGTGCTGAACAGATTTGTGTTTGTGTCATCCTTCTCACAGACATCTGTGTTCACTCCAGCCTTTGGTTCAGTCACTAACGTGCGAGTTAACAGCGCCATGACGACGGTACAGGTCCTTAACATGCTGCTACAAAAGTTTAGGGTAAGGCAAATGCATATGTTAATAAATGTAATTGTTGAAATAACAATAGGGTTTCTCATTAGTCTAACAGTGAAACTAACTCTGAAAATCTTTACTTACATAATACAGTTGACCCCGGTAGACTCGCAGTTCGGCACCAGCGGATTCACCTATTTGCGGATTATTTTTACAAAATAATTTTTTTCCCCTTTTTTTTTTTTTTTTTTTTTTTTAAGGGAATGGACAGTAAGAATGCTTGTTGGCGGAATTTTTTTTATTTTGCTTTAAAAAAAAATTCAATGCAATTATAGTGGGTGTCAATAATTAGTGGATTTTCATTCTTCTTTCATCCATTTTTACATACCACTTATCCTCATGAGGTTCATGGGTGAGCTGGAGCCTATCCCAGCTGATTTTGAGCAAAAGGCAGGGTACCCACTAGTAAGGGTAAAAAATATATTTTTTTAAATAAATAAAACATTAACATATAAATATTTCATTTTTTTTAGATGTGACAACGAGTCATCCACCGTGCCACCTATTATTATTATTATTGTTATTATTATACTGTATATGAAATAAAGATCAATCATATCTTAATATATTTTTATCTTTTAAGGTGGAAAATAAATCAGAGGAGTTTGTCCTTTACATGGTCCACGAGTCTGGCGGTAGGTTATCATTTTCATAAGGAAATATTTCTCGTAAATTAAATAGTGGATGCGTAATTTCTAGAAGATTACAATCATAGTTGTCTTTATTATTTGATTTAGAGCGGACCAAGTTGAGGGATGGTGAATACCCGCTGGTGACCCGTGTGCTTCACGGACCCTGCGAGATGATCTCCAAAATCTTCATCATGGAGGCTGACTTGGGAGAGGAAGTCACCTACGATGTGAGTCTCATTTTCATCACGGTGTCCACGGGTGATCTCTTTCAAATGAGCACAGGCACACAATGGACTAATTATGTCAGGTTAAATTTAGCAAGCTGAGGAAAGCTATCCGGCTATGGGACTTGTCTGACAATAGGCGGCCATGTTGTGAGTGCACTGAGGGGAAACTAAAGTAAACTCAAGTTGATTTTAAAATGAAAACAAGCAAAAAAGTCAGGTTATGCAATACATAAAATGGACTGCTGTTAGTTCACCCATCAGGGCAATAAAATGAGATGAAGCCGTGTGTCTCTCTCATGTCGCATTTCATGTGAGAGCATAGTTGAGCTAGTCAACAGTAAAGCAGCTTTCAGTTGTGTGAAGCAGAAATCCTCTTTGTTTCACATCGGCACCACTCCAAGTCCCAAATCACATCCTGTGTACATGCAGCACAATTCTTGCTTTTCCCTTACTGAAGACATTAACTGAAAGCAGCAAGACCCACATACAAGCAGAAGTGAGTGCCCAACAAAGCGCATCCAGGGAGGAAACTGACAATATGGTGATGTCCATGTACTCTGGACCAGGGGTTCTCTTTTTGGGTGCCAGGACCCTTTAACGGGGAGACATTTTTCCACGGACCTCCTCGTAATCTTAACCCCAATTAAACTGTGCACGCCTAAATGCCACTGGAATAGTTATTTTTTTAACATCCATCCATCCATTTTCTGTACCGCTTATCCTCACTGGGGTTGCGGCAAGGCTGGAGCCTATCCCAGCTATCTTTGGGCGAGAGGCGGGGTTAACTCTGAACTGGTCGGCAGCCAGTCGCAGGGCACACTTAGACAAACATCCAGTCGCACTCACATTCCCACCTACGGGCAATTTAGTGTCTTCAATCAACCTACCATGCATGTTTTTGGGAGGTGGGAGGAAACCGGAATATCCGGAGAAAACCCACGCAGGCACGTGAAGAACATGCAAACTCCACACATGCGGGACCAGGATTTGAACCCCGGTCCTCAGAACTGTGAGGCAGAAAAGCTAACCAGTCGTCCACTGTGCCGCTTATTTTTTTTAACATTACAACTTAAATATTAATGACCTCTTTAATAGAAAGAGACACATGCCCATTTATACAGCATCTATCAAAAGTCTACACATGCTGTGTTCAAATTGCAGGTTTTTGTAATAAAGAATGAGATACAGATAAATCATTTCAAAAGTTTTCCCATCCTTATTTGACCTATAACCTCTACAACTCAATTGAAAAAAAAAAAAAATTTGAGAGCTTAAGTAAAAATAAACAACTGAGATCTTATGTCTTATCTTAAGTGTGCACACTCTCTTATAACTGAGGATGTGGCCGTGTTCAGAATTAACCAATCACACTCAAACTTAAATGGGGGTCAGCACACACCTGCCACCATTTAAAATGCCTCAGATTAACCCCAAATTTATTCCAGCTGTTCTAGTAGGGTTTTCCCGACAGGCTTTCTAACAGAAGCCTGACGGTTTTGTGCTATGAACAGTTCCAAATAGCAGTCAGTGTTGATGAAAGCCCCGAAGCATGATGCTGCCACCAACATGCTTCACTGTAGCGATGGTGTTCTTTTGGTGATGAACAATTGAATTTTGATGTATTCTACAATTCCTAAAATTGTAAATCCTATAATGTGGTGGTAAACGTCTTATGCTGAAAGTGTTCACTTGCATCACATCTTAATTGTTTTATTTCAGTTCTGTTGCAGTTCTGTGCATAGCATAAAGGCAAAACCATACAAACGGTGTCATTGTCCAAATACTTGTGGACCTAACTGTATTATAGTGGATTGGATGTCTGCACAGGGCATTTGCAGATTCTTTGTGTTTAAATACAGTATTTCCGTGTTTTCCCCTCGGCAGGTTGCCCAGTACATCAAGTTTGAGATTCCAGTTTTGGACAGCTTTGTGGAGAAGCTAAAAGAGGAAGAGGAGCGGGAGATAAACAAACTGACAAAAAAGTATGTGAAGATTCTTGAATGTATAAGATACAAAGCCCTACTAATTGAACATGTACAATGGCGTCCAACGTCCATGTCTCCTCGTTATAAAATCAAAACAAACTTGCGAGGCCGTCAATGGAAGCAGTGTTAGTTAAGAAACCGCTGCAGTCATATGAGTGACATTCCTGCATCGGAACCCAGTCAATGTGATCATTTAACTACGATATCTAATGTCATCCACCTCTTTTTAAAATTATTTTTATAATGCAGATGATGTGTTTTCTTCCCCCTGTACAGATACATCGCTCTGAGGTCAATGATTGTCCATCAGCTGGAGGGCAAAACTCACTCCTGTGACCCAGTATAAGTGTGTCTCCGTGTGTGTGTGTGCGCGTGTGTGTGACACTATTTATATATTCACAATTTGTATGACGCATTCTTACATCTTACATCATTTGTACATGCATTTTGGTAATATAACGAAACTGTTATGTTTTCTACGACTTTTCTGTAATAAATCAACTGTATGGCCTTAAAGTTGTCTTAAAGTTCTCTTCAAAACAAACATGCCATTGAAAAAAAAGAACTTATAATTTCCTGTTCAGCTACAGTAACTGATGAGCATATTAGCATTGTTCTGCTGAGTGACTCTTTCTGCCAGCGAGTTCCCATGCACCCTGTGTGTGTGTGTGTGTGTGTGTTTGTGTGTGTGTGTGTGCGTTGCACAATGGGGTATCCTGAGAGAGAACGGCGGGTCCTTGTTTCCCACACTTTGGCAAACATTAAAAAGTGTTGACTGTTGTCATTTTGTCGGGCCAACCTTGGCCTCCAGTCAGTCCGCTATTATTATTTGTTGATTAATGCAATTTCTAATGCGCGATATCTTGACCCACGTCCCCTTCCCCTTGGTCAGTACTCCAGCAGGAATATACAGCAGACACATTTGGCACAAACAAGTGTTGTTTCACCGTGTTGTTTAATGCAATCCCACAGACGAGAAATTAAAAGTAAATCAAATCTAATGATTTGTGCATATGTACAGTATGTAAAGCTTTAAACACGGTCTGTTAAAGGGGTCATATTATGTCAAATGTACTTTTTGTTTGTATAAAAAAGATGGGTCTCTGGCGTGTCTGTGCACCTATCAACTGTGAAATTAAACCCATCCATGGGCTAAATTACAAAATAACCAACCCCACACCCAGTCTTTCCAACAAGATCCAGAGCCATTTTCAAGTGATGGCCTGAGTCCATTCCACACATAGAATATTTCTATTGTCTTTACAGGTTCTCACTTTTTTTCCCCACACTCTGGACTCCGGTTCCACAGGTAGATGCAAGCAGCCGGCCGAAACGCACACAACCACTGGGGAGATCCAGCCTGCTGGAACACAGACACTTGCCAGCAAGATCCAGCCCACTATTACGCATCCACTTGCCAGCGAGATGACGAGTGAGAGCACACGAAGCCTCTCTATAGTTCCAAAACCCATGCCTGCCCCGGTTCTCATGGTAATGAAAGTCGGACTTGCAAGAGGCAGATCTGCCCCTAAAAACCGTCTGATTTTAGTAGACGAGTAATAGAGACACGGGAACTGTTTTAAATTTTGAAAATAAATTC
This sequence comes from Phycodurus eques, assembly GCF_024500275.1. Lineage (NCBI taxonomy): Eukaryota > Metazoa > Chordata > Actinopteri > Syngnathiformes > Syngnathidae > Phycodurus > Phycodurus eques. Next base: position 13,293,418 of record NC_084535.1, read on the forward strand.
AAGTCTCCTTTTAAAATCCATACTAATTACGATGATTGTATTGGGTAAAATATTCTAAACTAGGTCAGCCTTATAAATAAGTATTGTTCACCCAGGTGAGCTCCTCCTTAATTCTCATTTTAATGAAGTTTACATCCACTCTCCAGCAGTAAAACAATATACACTACCTCAGTGCGCTTTTTGAAATGATCTGCTCATAAGACGACTTTTTACAAATACTGACACAGAAGTCTTACTTACACAGACAATCAAACTGGTCTCTTACACATTCGAACTGCAGGAAGGGAAGGGAGGACTTCTACTGTACAAAGGCCATAAAGCCCTTCCCTATAATGCCACCTGTTGGCCAAACATTTACTTCAACTTCTATCTGAATATTTTTGTATTATTTATATTTTATTATTGTTTAACAAGTTTATGTCAGATGTAAACAGATACTCTATAGGAGAAAATATAAAATGCATCTCCTACAACACGACGGAACTTTTTCACAAAATGTTACTTTCTGCATATAACATGATTTTTAGACCATATTCAGATCTGTAGATCACAACAACACTGGATAGATAGGCACAATTAAAAAAGATCCAATATAGGAAATGTAAAAACAAACAAACAAAAAAACATCTCAACAGACATAGCAATAATCCCATGGAGTTCAATAAACTAAGCACAATATAAGGATGCTATGCAGTTCTGGTAAACTATATTACTATTGCCAAGCATGGAAAAGAAAGAAAAAAAAATAGAGAGAGGGACCTCAATTTATGATGGAATTCCATTCTGGGCCATTTCAAACAACCAAATGAAAAACAGTAAGTATGGAGGTAATTGAGAGTGACCTCCAGTGTTGCGTGACGGTAACTGAAGACCCCTGTGTATGTATTTTTTTTCTTAATAATACTTTACTCTCATAAAAATGGAGATTTGAGGTATTTTTTTTTATTTTATTTCCCCATAATATTATTGTTTCCTGGTAATAGTTCTAACTTTATTATTTTGTAATTCTTATTACACGCATGCAAACCAAAAACTAAATTCATTTAAAAAATATATCAATACCAAGCTGACAGTACAATAAACATTGTGCTTCTCAAGGCAATTTTTTTTTAATATACTGCTTTTGCATTTGTTTTAAAAAGATGTCCAGGTATATCTAATTAAGTGGATGATTTTTGGAAAAATCTGTTTACATTTTTTTTTCATATACAGTTGTATGAAAATTTAAATTTGTAATTAAATGTTAGTAATACAACATTTAATGTGGACTTTTAATTGGTTTTATTAATATATTTTACAAAATAATGTTTAGTGTTGTTTTTCTCCGGTACGCCGGTTTCTTCCCACAGCCCAAAAAACATGCATGGTAGGTTAATTGAAGACGCTAAACTGCCCGGAAGTGTGAATGTGAGTGCGAATGGTTGTTGGTTTATATGTGCCCTGAGATTGTCTGGCGACCAGTTCAGGGTGTACCCCCCCCCCCCCCCACACACACACACACACACACGCACACACACACACTCTCTCTCTCTCTGGCCCGAAAATAGCTGGGATAGGTTCCAGCTCGCCCGCGACCTTAGTGAGGATAAGAACTACGGAAAATGGATGGATGACTGTCACCCCGAAGTCCAAGAGAAGACCTCTATTTTGAAACTCACCACCAGAAGTCATCTTACTTGCACCCGGAAGCAGACCAACGTCCGGTTGGAGCGCGCTTGACGAATCTTAGTCTAGTTTGGTCATGTCGTCCACGGGTGTCGAGGCCAGAGTAGTAATCACAGGATGCGGGATATCGGGGATAGCAGCGGCACACAAACTCGTTAAAGCAGGATTTAATCATGTGCGGATACTCGAAGCGACCGGAAGAAGCGGGGGGAGGATTAAAACGGGAAAGTTTGGTGAGTAAAACACAGACCCAACCTTATCTCTGACTTGAGTCCCTTGTGTGTATCTATCTACAAGGGACTCTGTTATCACAAACACGAATCCACTCACATTGGCTCCTTGGTTAACGGCGGTGTTCCGTTCCTACGATGGCGACGTAACTCGAGTTTGTACGCCACGAACCTCGTCCAACGCAGTCGTAAAGTTATAACTGCAGTAAATAGGTAAATGAAAAACACTTCTAGGACATAAATAAAAAAATTAATAAACTAATAAAAAACAGTAAGTTCGGCGGTAAAGCTTGTGAGCGGAGTTGGGCGAAAGTTGAGGTTCATCTTGGACTGGTTGCCAGCCAATCGGCAGAGCAAATAGAGACAGACAGCCTTTCATATTCACACCTATGTTTAATTTAGTTTTCAGTGAGTTTAACAAACATGTTTTTGGAATGTGTCAGAAAGCTGGAGTTCACAATACCTCACCGCTATTATTCTTATGTCTTTTGTGTGTACGTAGGTGATAACATTGTGGAGATAGGGGCCAACTGGATCCACGGACCGTCCGAAGAGAACCCAGTATTTTGTTTGGCTCGGCAATACGGCCTGCTGAGTCCAGACGCTCTCACCCCAGAGAACCAGGCAATGGACATCGGAGGACATCCTCCCTGGATCCCCAATGTCTTCACCAGCTCAGGTCACTCTTGAGAAAACATCTGAGTCTCTTTTCCAACCAAAAATGCTGAACTCATGTGCTGTTCCTCCTAATTAAAAGGTCGCAAGGTGAGCTTTGAGGATGTATTCCCTGCTGTAGAGATGTTTAAAGAACTTCTGGCTGAGAGTTCAGAGTATCAGGAGGGGGGGGAACCCTGGCCCAGCATGGGCCAATTTATACGTGCGGAGGTAGGACCATCCTGTCCATGTTCGACCATAACTTGACAGTAAAGTTTTGTCTTGTTTGGGTGCAGGTGCTACAAAGATCAGTCAAGGAGTGGAAAGCAGACAATAAAATATCTTTGCAGCGGTGCATGATCAGCACCATGTTGAAGGTGGAGTGTTGCATTAGTGGTTCTCACAGCTTGGATGACCTGGGCTTGGGTGGTAATGGCCTCTATAAAACAACACTGGGACGTGACTGCACCTTTCCAGGGTTTGTAGTCCAACCTAGTATACATGAAACATGCATACTGTACATATCCTGTACCTCAATAACTGTTTCCGGTAAATTAGTCTATTTATCTCACATTGTTTGATAAAGTGACAAAACCGACGCCAAAACAAAGCAGTCAACTCTCTCGTCCCTGCACGCAGGAAGTGATGCATTCAAAGGTACTTGGAAATCTCAGTGTTCAGCAGAATTGGAGGATGCAGGATGCATTGTGGTCATCTACAACCATGCCGTTTCTAATTAAGCGTGAGCGATTGTTTATGAGATATAAATAGATTTCCTTAAAAAACGTTGGGATAACAACATGTTATGGATTGTCATCCAGAGTTATTAATTTACATCATGGGTGGGCAACCTGTGGCCTTTGGGCCATACGTGTATATGATTTGTAAGAATATTTGATGCGACCCTTCATGTCTTTCTAAAAACAAAACCGCTGAGGATTTTATTTATTTATTTATTTTTGTTAAATCCCCAAAACATATTGTATTTCTTTATAGCATCATATTTGTATGTATTTATTTTTTTAATAAAATCACTATGGCCCTAGCAAGACTTAATTGGAATGTCGTGCATCTTGTAACAAATTTAGCAAAGTTTTGTAATGGTAGGCACTGAAAGTAACATCCTCCTCTAACATTCGACCATTAATTTCATGTCCTGTGTTTTATTCTGCCTTTTTTCAGAGGTTATGAAGGTCTAGTCAGAAAGCTGATGTCAGAGCTGCCTGCTGGTGTGGTGACCTACAACCAGCCCGCTCGCTGCATCCACTGGAACAACTCTGACAAGAGAGGCGCACACGTGAACATCGAATGTGATGATGGGGAGATGGTGGCAGCTGATCACGTGGTCGTCGCAATTCCTTTAGGTATTGGCACACGTCAGGACTTCATTCAGTTGCTCCTCCTGAAATAACGATCAAACTATTCTTGCTTCTGTTTGGTCAGGCTACTTAAAGAAGCACCATATGTCACTGTTCCGTCCTCCTCTTCCTCTGCACAAAATGCACTCCATCCAGAGATTAGGCTTTGGCACAAACAATAAAATATTTGTGGAATTTGATTCGCCCTGGTGGGATGAGGATTGCGAGGTCATCTACATGGTGTGGGAAGATGAGGTGAGTCAATGAATGAAGCTGTGGACTTACTACTTGTGTACTGTTTTAGGGCAGTTTAAATGAATATCTCTGACACTTTCAAATCGGAATGTTATCTTTGTCAAGGCACAATTGTGATTATGTACTGCGACCCACTGTGTATAGATATATATAATATGCTTATCGCTTACCTTTGATGATAAAACTTTACCACCTAACATTTACCGGTAATCTGTTATGTCATCACGTTGTTCAGGATGCCATGGTGGACCAGGTGGGGGATATTCCAGGATCCTGGATAAAGAAATTGTTTGGCTTTACTGTGTTAAAACCCACTGAAAGGTAAGCAGTTTGGGTTCCCATGAGTGCTAGAAGAATTTTAGGAATGGCCATTCTACCAAATGCCCTTAATAAATTAATGGTGAAAATTAACAGGCGATTCATTATTTTTTACATTGATTTATATAGATTAAAGATATATAGACATACAGTATCTCTGCCGGTTGAGGACAAGCATCAACAATTAATTCCACACAATATTTAAAAAAATCTACCATGTTTAATGTTAAGAGCACAGATAGTGTAGTCCTACATGTAGCTACCTTTTGTATAGATTGCGCAGCTTTGACTTTGGCCATTGTCCCAATATTTAGCCACTGACCGTCCGAAGCTTGGATAAAAAATTAGTGGTTTGTATCAGCAATCCTGCATAAAAACTGTGCCAAACCAATCGTGAGTGACTTGCTGTGGTGTTACAAGAACATGTTGACACATACAGTACAGTATATTTTTACCATAACTGTCGTTACTAGGAAAGTTATGTTGTTGCTTTCGATTGTAAACCATTCATTAAAAAAGACGATAAAATGCTGGGATAGGCTCCAGCTCACCCACGACCCTAATGAGGAAAAGCGATATAGAAAATGATTTGGTGGATATTTTTTTTATTCAAGAGTGACATGTTTTGTTTGGTAGATTTAAAAAAAAAAGTCTTTACACCCTCAGGTTCGGCCATGTTTTGTGTGGCTGGATCGCTGGGCATGAGGCAAGTTATATGGAGACTTTGTCTGAGCAGGAGGTCCTGCACGCCGTCACACAACTCGTCCGCAGGTTTACAGGTGAATGAGTAACTGTCTTTTATAGTTTGACTGCACAAACTGGACTTTTTAAAAAAACAATTATTCTGTCCGTGTGTGTGTGTAGGTAATCCCATAATTACTCCGCGGGGAGTCTTTAGGTCTCAATGGTGTCATGACCCTTGGACATGCGGATCATACAGTTACCCTTCAAGGGGCTGCTCATTGCAGGACTTTGAGAACATGATGGAGCCTCTGCCATCCAAGCGATCACTCTCAGAAGTACTGACATTTTAAACACGAAAAAAAAGTTTATATCAACTCAAGAATCACAAACTGTCTGGTGTGTCCTTTCCAGCCGCTGCAGGTGTTGTTTGCTGGAGAGGCGACTCATCCCTGCTACTTCTCCACCGTCCATGGAGCTCTTCTCTCTGGTTGGAGGGAAGCCGACAGGCTCCTCGCTCACTACTCGTCATCCACTCGTCCAGCACAGCCAACAGAGTCAAAGCTTTAAAAGAATAATGCTGTTCGGACAAAGAGATTAATGCGAGATGATGTGATTTCAATGTACCTGTACATCAATTTTTATGATGATACAGATTAATCTTGGTGAATAAGTGCCATAAAATGAAAAGCTGATAATTATCTGTCTTAATTTAGAAGAAATATGTGTTGCTGTTTTGGAGAGCAAAAAAATATTACCTTTTAAAGGAATCCTCTGTGTACATCAATTAAAAAAAGTTGAGTTAAATATTTTTATGCATTACATACAGATACAATGTGACATGACATTTTAGACAACTGTCATTTATTTTTCTGTTATCTAATAAACATGTAATGTTCTATGTTGTGAGGTTTTTGTTGAGCATTTAACTTTTTCCCCCCCACATGCAAATTCTGGTGGCGGCACGGTGCCGGACTGATTAGCACATCTGCCGCACAGTTCTGAGGACCGGGGTTCAAATCCCGGCACCACCTGTGTGGAGTTTGCATGTTCTGCCCGTGCCTGTGTGGATTTTCTCCTGATACTCTGGTTTCCTCCCACATCCAAAAAGCATGCAAGGTAGGTTGATTGAAGACTGTAAATTGCCCTTAGGCGAGAATGTGAGTGTAAATGGTTGTTTATATGTGCCCTGCGATTGGCTGGCGACCAGTTCAGGGTGTACCCCGCCTTTCGCCCGAAGATAGCTGGGATATGCTGCAGCACACCCGTGACCCTAATGAGGATAAGTAGTCCAGAAAATGGATGGCTGTAAATTCTGCCAATATTTCACTTCAATAATGTTAACCTTTTTTCTGCAGAACAGTGAACAAGTGGTTAATATGTCTCTCTCAGTAGTTCTGAAGGTTAGTAGTCGAAACCGGTGTGGGGTTTGCATGTTCTCCTCGTGCTCTTGTGGGTTTTCGCCGGGTACATTCCAAAAACATGTTAGTGTGAGTGCTGTCCATATGTGCCCCGATTGGCTGGCGACCAGTCCAGGGTCTGGCCTACCGCCCAAAGTCAGCTGCGGTAGGATGCAGGCAATAAAAAATGGATGTATTTCCTCTTACGTTTATTCTCTATTTTGAACAAGCTTCACTTCAGCATCTACAATGGTGTATTACAAAATACACTAAAGGGAAGAAAAAAAACGTTTTTGCTCGCATTTTTATTTGGCTGAACTCAGTAAGACATTTCCTATACACAAAAGGTCTGTTTGTTCAAATATTGTTCACAAATCTATCTAAATCTATTTTAGTGAGCACTTTGCTGAGATAGCCCATCCACATCACAGCTGCGGCATGTTAACATGCAGATTAGACAGCATAATTGTTGCATAGGCTGCCCACTATAAAATGTGCAGTTTTACTGTATTCGGTTCATGAAAATGGGAGCAGAAACAAGAGTGCTGTTTTAATATTTTTGTTCAGTATATGCTGATGTATCAGTGGGCCATTTCTCCGTTTGGCTTCAGTTAAGGCAATATTTCCATTATAATCATCTGATTTCCACCAGATCCCAGCAAATATTGTTAAGTAAAATAAAGTAGTTATAATTTAATTGTGGTACAGTTTTACTATAGTTATTTCTGCTTTCAAATTGCCATTCCTTTAATATTATGTATGGGCAGTTATACACACACGGCTCACCTCAAACGAGGAAGAGCGGAACCAAGAAATATGTTTATAGTTCTGAGTCGGCGTGTAAACAGTGATGCGCATGATGACAATGGTGGTGGTGGTTGTTTTTAAATCGTTGAGTAGGACAATTTACGACTAAGATACAGATGTGACATTAAGTCTCACATATTTATCGAGGCTATGAAACTGTACCGATCACTCTGCGATGTCGCCAAATTTCGAAGCACGTTCGACTTTGGAGGACGGGAAGTGGCTCACTGGTTCCCTGGACACATGGCGAAAGGTGACTTCAAGACCAGTAATTGCTATCAAATAACAAATAAATGTATTATACTCTAAACGCGAGTTTGTTGTGAGCTGGTTTGTTTGTGACTGCGGGCAGGGCTGAAGCAGATGAGAGCCAGTCTGAAGAGTGTGGACTGCATCATAGAAATACACGACGCGAGAATATCCTTTCTGATGAAGATGCTGGTTAATTGCTCGTGTCTCATACTGTTGTTACCAAACATCTTTAACATGAATTACATCCCCTTCTCTGGCAGAAACCCTGTGTTTCAGGAGACCCTGGACGTTAAACCACATCTGCTCGTTCTTAACAAGATGGACCTGGCTGATCTGTCAAACAAACAGGTGCTGAATGTATTTTTACAACTTTTACAATTTTTTTTTAAGCAGATATATTCATACCGTCTCCATAGTGAACTCGCCTCTGTTGTCACCCAATCGAAGTTCATCATCAAAAGTGTTGTCATCCGTAAAGTATCTTCACGCGGTTGACATGCATGGCTCCTACCTGAGAGGTCAGGTTGGTGAAGTGGTATCAGTGTCATAGTAACGAAGAATTTTTACGAGTATAGATGTACGGTAACTGAATGGATCCAATATTGATATCGGTTATCAATGCATCCTTAGTCGTAAACCGTTTCAAATGAAATAAAGTGTGGACTCTTACCGCTTGTCGTAAATAATTTTAAAGATAATCTTAGACACCTCACACCCCCTATCTGTCTGATTCCATGAAGGTTCCATGAATTCAAACAGGTGTGGTTGCATTCATGGAACCTTAAAAAAAAAATCATCTGTATTGTCTGCGTTATGAAAGAAATTTAGAAATTGCTTTGTTGTATTTATAACTGTGTGCAGCACAGATGCATCTCAATAAAGTAGAATATTAAGGAAAACTTAATTTATTTCTGCAGTTTAATTCAAAAAGTTAAACTCATATATTATTTGATTCACTAGACATAGTGAAATTTGTCAATTTTGATGATTATAACTTACAGATGAAACCCAACATTTACCACCTCAATACATTTAAATTTTACATGAAAAACAATCAAAAATTATTCTTATTATAGAAATTTGGTAGGAAATAGGGCTTCTGAAAAGTGTGTGTCCGTGTGTGTGTGTGTGTGTTTAGCGAATCTGTATCATGAGTTACACTTGTGGAAGTGAACTTGTAAAATAAATGTTTTTTTTTTTTTTTTCTATTTGGGATGCACTTGTGTGTGCTTTCATTTAAAGATGTAATTTGTCCTTTTCCCCCCTGCAGAGGATCTTGAAGGAGCTTGATAGAAATGGAGTGAACAATGTTCTGTTCACTAACTGTCTGAAGCAGCGGGACGAAAATGTCACCAAGGTATGCGTCATCTTCCCCTGAATGCCCAATCAATTTTATTACTGGACTTGATTAATACCGTGTTGATTAAAAGCCATTGTGCTCATTCTTTTTCGTGCAGTTGGTGCCGACTGTGTTGGAGATGATGGCAAACTCGCAACGCTTTAACAGAGAAGAGGTGCACACAGTGTAAAATGTAGACATAATAACCAAAGACACAAACAATACGCATCACAGTGAGGATGCTGAATTTAAACTGTCACATTTTCTGATAATAAACACTATAACACTAGTTAACCATGCTGCTGCGATCCTATAGTATGCATAATATTCTGATAACCACATTTACATGTAAATTTTTCCAGAATCATAATTATTGCCTGATGGTGATTGGAGTGCCCAATGTGGGAAAATCGTCACTTATCAACTCACTAAGAAGGACAAATTTGAAAAAAGGTACAGTATAGCAGATATTGAACAGTTTTTATTCCTGAGTAACACAAATGAAATGTCTCGTTCAGGCCGTGCGTCTCGAGTAGGTGGCGAGCCTGGCATAACTCGAGCTGTCCTCACTCGGATTCAGGTCAGTGAAGTGTATTTTTTTTTTCCATGTCTATATATCTGTTCATTGTAAACAATGTTATCTATCATTCTCAGGTTTGTGAACGCCCCATTATGTACCTGTTGGACACACCAGGAGTCTTGCCTCCGAAGATAGAGAGTGTTGAAACGGGTATGAAGCTGGCGTTATGTGGTGAGCAGGCTTAACTTTTTGTTTTTGTTTTTTTTTGTAAATCTGTCCTGTTCCGCTGCATGAATCTGTATGCCTTTGTGCTGGAACAGTTTTCCTGTGCAACCCCTGTGCTGAGAGATCTAATTTCACTTCCCCCCCCCCCCCCCCCCCCCCATTTCATTTTTACAAAAATTATGTCTTTCCTACAAATGTTAAGCTTTGTACATCGCGATCTCTGCCAATCAGAACTATTAAAATCTTCCATTTCCGTGTGCCGTGAGATATTTTTTTTATGTAAAATATGTGCCTTGGTTCAATCAATGTTGGGAAACTGTGCTTTAATTTAACTGTGTTGGAAAAACTGCTTCTGTCATGTCTCTCCAGGAACTATCCTGGACCATTTAGTGGGTGAGGATATCATCGCTGACTACTTGCTCTATTCTCTGAACCGCCTTGAGAAGTTCAGGTATAATTTTTAATATGAGTTGACATCACATGATCAGTGTTGACATTTTACATCTCTTTTGGTCTGTTCCGTTGCGTTTGTGTTCAGTTACGTGGAAAAATACAACCTGCCAGAGCCTACCGACAACATCCAACATGTCCTGAAACGCATCGCTGTGAAGCTAAGGAAGACTCAGCGTGTTAAAGCCATCACTGGTGTTGGTAAGAAAGATAATACTGTATATATATATATATACATATATATATATATATATATATATTAAAAAAGAGAGAGAGATTTTTCAAATTTTCCCAAATTGCTTTTGTGAGGACATACAGTATCTCATAAAACAACTGTAATTAGCCCAATATATTTATAGTGTCACAGTTATTTGGGGTGGCCAATAAACAGGAGATGCATGAATGAATGCTGGATTATTTTTTCATTAAATGTATACTCTGCCATCATATTTTAAGTAACATTTGTAACTGTATTGTAAATACCTTTTGAAAGCACCATGTTCACATCCACTGTGTTCACTGTGCTATGCTGAGGTGTATAAAGTAACTGCAGAGTATTTACAGTGCAGACTTGTGTCAATATTAATATCTTAAAATGAACCACATGAAACAATATTTACTCTCCTTTAGGCAATGTTACCATCACTGTTCCCAACTACCCTGCAGCAGCGTACGATTTCATCCGAGCCTTTAGGAAAGGAGAGCTAGGACAAGTGATTCTGGACTAAAGGACACATTTTAATGGATGCCCCTGTACATTTATACATTGTACATAAAAATAATTTTTTGAAAAAAAGATTTGAATGTGTCTTGCTTTTAGAATGAAAAAGGCAGAAGTCTTAAGAGTTGTTTTAAACTTGTTTATTTGCATTGAAACAGATAACAAAGGTATTGCTGTATGTACAGTACACAAGTGCTGTATAGATAAGGAACAGTCTTCTGCTCCTAACAAGAGGAAGAAGCTTTGAGGATACATCACAACCTACTTCAGCAGCACCATATCTTTACACCTGATTCACAAATATATTAAATTTCCTCAAATAGTGGCTGTCCCTCTAATATGATGCCATGCCCCAATTGGTTAACCGTAAACGACAAATAAAGGCCTCCTTTCAAAAAAAAAAAAAAAAAAGAGTATCTCGTTTCTTATCAGGAAAATGGGTCATAATTGTAGTGACCTCAGTTGAAAGACTTTGAAATCTGAACTCAGTTGTTAACAGCAGCACCTGCTGAGTCACGGAAAAAAAGTCTCAGATGAATTAAAATGTGTAATCTTTGCACATGATGCATGGGCATTGTAATAAAAGATGATCTTACACACCTCATCTCCAGTTGAGTAAATCGACACCCCTTGGCATTAATTAGAGAAAATTAATTAAGAGTATTCGTGATGTTAAAATGGAAGTTTTTTGTAGGTTTGGGACACTCGTGATGTTAAAATGGAAGTTTTTTGTAGGTTTGGGACACTAATGTTTATGAATCAGCAGCTTATAAAGAAACCAAAGTATTCTAAGTACATATATTGTACTGTGTAGGGATAACTTCATTGTTATTTGTTAGGCTAATAGCATAAATGCCTGAGTCACTTGTAACGTTGTGTCACCATATCGGTAAGAAAATACCAATGTGCTAGAAATTGTATTTTTTCTCATGTTTGTCATCTCAGTCATCCAGGTTATGGTAATGCACAATGGTTAAAATGAGGCAATTAGACTTTTGCTGAAGTTTTTTTCCCCCCTCATTTTCTGAAAATGTTCAAAAATGACTTGGGCAATGATGCTATTAAGATAAAGAAATGCATATTCATTTTGTCTTTTTTTTTTAAAATAAATAAATAAATTTGGGGACCGGTTTGGTGCACACACACACAAGCTGGTGTTGGAGGAGTGAACATTTGTGCTCCAGTTCGTGCGTTGAAGTGTTAGTAAACAGTGCAGTGTTTGCCTTTTGGTCATACCGTCTCTTCCCGTCAGTCTTTCCAGTTGCTTCCAGCCTGTCTTGTATTAGTCAGGTCCAGTGCAGTTCTCCTTAAAAGCTCATCTACAGCATGGAGTCCCACAAGAGTGAATATTTGGTGGAGAGTGTCGCCATGGTGATGTAGAACATTTGACAGAAGGATGCTCCCGCTGTGGATCCAGATATATGGGCATCAAAGTAACCGGTCCTGTTGTAATAATCCAGCTCCTCCTCGGAGTCGGCGTTGCTGCGGCGGTAAGCGGACGCGTACCATTTATCCGCCGTCAGGGCCACCGCAGCTCCCGCGGCCGCAGCGGCGGCCACCCGCACCGGGGACGTCCGGCCCGCCGCCCTGAAGCGAGAGCGCGGGCCGCCGTAGCTGCCCGCCCTGCGGTAAGAGCCGGCCGTGGTGCTGCGAGCGGGGGAGCCTCTGGACGAGCCCCGGGACCCCCCGCGTCCCCCTTTGCACAGCGCAGGCTCGCACAGGGAGGCGGAGAGCAGGAGGAACATCCAGCAGGTTGCGAGCACCTGGTTCATCTGCGCAGGATGACAACCGCAGAAGGAAATTACTATGATGTAATGCCAACCTTTTCGAAAATGAGGTACTACTGATTACATACGTCTGAATAACAGATGTGCTCAAATTACCTTTAACCATATGTTACTATTAATAATCAGTGATATTTATCTATGTAAGGACACTAATCATGTCCATGATTTCTCACATTACCAACAATGTATTAAAAAGGTAGGAAACGGATGAGTATGAATATCCAACACTTTATTTCTGTCAATCTCTGCAGATGCTCTCCACAAAGGCAAATTGCTGGGGGGGGGGAACTGAAATGCAAATCCAGAGCCCCAAAACTGTGAGGCAGACATGCTAACCACTGACCTGACATGCTACCCTGGGTTAAATATATTATCGTAACATACTATTAATGTTTGAAGAGGAGTATTGAAAGTGACTTGAGATAACGTTTGTTGCTAATTGGCTCAATGACTACAACTTAAAGGTGACCACAATGCAAAGGCCAATTAATTCAAGCTGGTTAACACATCACAGCAGATCATAAAAATCCCTTATCATACCACCCTAGATACTATGAGAGGGATGACATTAACGAAATGCGATCGGATGCCCGGGAAGCGCTATGATCCTCATTATTGACACATCACCGCTTTTCACGTTAACCAAACAAGTCCATTATTTTGGAAATGACAGTTATCTCGAGATAGTAAAATATTTATGGTTTAATTTACAGAAGAACATTGACGTGAGCCATTCTCAGTCAGCATTCTCAAACTAGCAAATATTTTGATGCTGTTGAGAGCAGT